>NC_084930.1:34517647-34818823 GCF_958298935.1 Phragmites australis | reverse complement strand
AGGGACAGTGGCTGCAAGCCGTGGCGAGGGGAGCGACGGCAGGGTGCATTGAAGAGGGCGGTGGCGGGTTGTACTGGTCTGGATCGAGGGCACCTGTACTCGATCGCTCCCAACCAAATAAGCTGGTTCAACACGCAAACAACTCGTGTGGAAGGAGCATAAGTGCCATGTCATCTTGCATATGGGACCCACATGTAAGTTAGAAGCAAATTGGTTAAACGTGTGGTTTTTCGAAACATTAGTACCGAGATATCTGAGGTTAGGTAACACTGACCATAAAACCCGTGGTTTTGTGATACTAGAGTCATAAAACATGGGGTTTTGCACAATTTATTCTTGATGGCCCACGCGCCACGATGCCAGTCTAGGCACGAACTACTTAGTATCGGGTCGTGTTCTGCTGGCCCACGACATAGTAGATCTAATGTTGTTTTTTTCCCGTCAACTCAGTACCACATAAAAATCGAAAAAACATAAAAAACCGACAAACACAAGAATCAAACCCACGATCTCGTACGTACGAGGCAAACACTCTACTGCTATAGTAATCATATTAGAAATAAACAAATTATATAAAACTTATAAAAATCGTGCCAACACGACCATCGTGCTGCCCCGTGGCTGAAGCAACCCGTTTTTCCCGTGCCTGGAGCTAGCACATTAGGCCCGGCCCAATTGGCCATACACTGGAAATTAATAAAACGTGGAGAGACGACTAGTTGAGGGCTCCCTTCCTTTCTCCGTCCGTCTCTCCCATCCTCCACCGCCGCCTCATTTCTCATCATCGGCGATCGCATCGCCGACGACGGAACGCAACAACCCAGGTATCCTTCCACTGGAGCCTTCTCTCTCTCGCAGAGAGGCATCGCCCCCCCTCCTCCTCCCCGCCCTCCGCTGGCACTGGTGCCGGCGTGGCGTGGCGTGGCGTGGAGATCCATCTCTGCTTGGATCGGTCTTCTCTTGTTAGTAAGTGACCCTAGCTGCTCGGCCGGATTTCTTCCTAAATTCCCATTCGTTGCTGATTTGCTTGCTGCCCTGCTAATCTTATTTGACCCACCCATCCACCCGTGGTTTGGTTAGGTCCTTCGTCTTCAGCGCGCACGATCAATCAACCCAAGGTGCGGATGCAGTTTATTTTTCCTGAAAATTTTTCGGGTTCAACCGAAGCCACCCCCCCCCCCACGTTGGGTCGGCCCCTGGGATCAGTGTTTTAGTAGAGTCATTTTGTTGTACAGGGCTCTTCTCGTGCAATCTGATAGGGTGATTCCCTAATTAGAGAATCGAGCCATAAGGTTGTATTGCTGTGATACTTGTGCTGATGTGCATACATGCTTCTAGGTCCTCAATAAAATAGAATCAATCGCTTAACAAATGCGGCATGTATTTCTGGTTACCTGACTGTCCTGTCAGTAGTTATTATGTCGTGCTAGAAAATGCAGCACATAGCTCGTGTCGAATGATTTTTTCTGTGATACTTGTACAGATTTTATGTGCTTGTACGCGCTGTAGAAAATAGACTGGCTCAGTAAACGCAGCATATTGTGTGTGTTAGTTGATTATCCTGTGTAGACGATGGTGTAAATAGCATGTGTGTATGTGTATGTGTATGTGTATGTGTGTCAAGAAATGGGAATGACTCAGCGAATGCAGCAGAAAGTTGTTCTTCAATGATTATTCTGTTGTCGTGCGGTGCTGTCCTATTGTTTTGCTGCTTTGTCAGTCGCTAAGTTTGGCATTTCCATTCTTGCAGATCACTCTACCCCAGGCTGAATTGTGGCTGGTATTGGCGATATATGCGTTCCTTAGCTGTTTTATATCTTGTGTCTAGGGTTTTCTGATTAAGCGTCATTGAACAGACTGTGCATGAGAAAACTCTTTTGTTGAAACATTTCTCTCTTGTAATAAGAATGTATTGTGACAATCCTTCTTCCTATGCTAGAATCATATATTTTAGCTTCTAAGCTCTTGCATTACTTCTCAAGTTTCCTATTGAACCGAATACCTAATGCATTAATTTGGGGCTTGTGACAAACATTCATGCAAATTCGTGGATATTAATTCAGAACCAGGTGGCAAATTAATCTTGGATACTTGGTCAACTGGAAAATTGGAGCTCCGTGTTCATGTCATCAATGGGGAGCCTAGCGCAGTTAGAGGTGCTGTGTGAAAAGCTTTATAACTCTAGAGACTCAGCTGAGAGAGCGCATGCAGAAAGCACCCTCAAGTGCTTCTCAGAGAACAGCGAGTACATTTCGCAGTGCCAATACATATTGGACAATGCCTCAACTCCATATGCCCTGATGTTGGCGAGTTCAAGCTTGTTGAAGCAAGTTTCCGACCGCAGTCTTTCTTTGCAACTCCGCCTTGATATACGTAATGTTTCTTTCTGTAAACATATAGCATGCAATCACATATAGTTAAAGTTTTTGTTTCTTCTGTTCTGTTGCATCCGCATGTCATTTTATCATTTATTTCTCTTTATGTTTGCTCAAATATGAGTTGTGTCCACATTTGGCATGCAACCATACAAAGTAGTGATGTTCAATATAAGTTGCCATATGCATAATTTTGCCATTTCCTTGATCCTCGACTTATCTCCTTTTGCTTCTGTGACATAGCTAAAGAATATAAAGTATTTATTTCCATTTTCTGCTTAAGTATTTTTATGCTTTTGTGGCATAGCTGGAAAGATTTGTCATTTTTTTATGCTTCTGCAGCATTGCTGAAATTTACTATTTGCGTCTATTTCTTTCTTGCATGTTTTTGTTTTCCTTTCTATCGCTAATTCAAAACTAACCTTTTTGTAATGTGTGTGAAGGGAATTATGTCATAAACTATCTTGCCACAAGGGGGCCTAAATTGCAGAACTTTGTCATTGTGTCCCTAATTCAGCTGGTTTGTCGAATTACAAAATTTGGATGGTTTGATGATGACAGATTCAGAGATACTGTCAAGGAAGCAACGGATTTCTTGGGTCTTGTAAGTATGTCTTACATTCTGTAAGTATTGAGATAAGAATTCTGATTGACTGTCACATATTTAAGAAAGACTATAACTTAGATAGCAGTTATTGCTTAAAGTAGAATTTTGTCATCACATAAGCCTTAGCCAGTTCGATGACTGGAACCTGTTCTTTTGAACTAATTAAACTTCATAAGATAACCATTTGCGTCAAATAAATCTGCACAGGCCATTCATGTTTGTATACACATGGTTGCAATGACATGTTTGTAGCTTGTAAGGAAAATACAGATTGCTTGTTTCTGCCCCGGTGCACCCATACGGTTCCAGCTTGCCTAGAGGACAGAGATGAATCCATTCACGGTTCATGGGGCCAACACCATTCGAAGAAATCATTGAGGGATTGAGCTTTTTGATTAGGAACTCTGATAATTTTTGAGTCACTTAACAGAGAATAGGTTGTTTTGGTTTTGTATTCCTGGCGATCCAACTTAATGGTCTTAATGCCATATGGGAAGCAGGATGCAAGAACCAACTTCCAAATCTGCCAGTAACATTTGGAAGTTGCTATTTTCAGTTGATACTCAGACAGGAAATATCTTATTTTTTGTAATTTATAGCTTAAACTACTTTATGGAATTATTGGTAGTGTACTGTTAATCTGTTATAATGATTTACTTCAATTTTGCTCAAGTTGTTTTTAAACTCTCTATAACAGTCGCACTACCTGCTCGTCATACCTGTCCTTCTAGAAATGATGTTTTACCTCACGTGTGCATACTAAGAGATGTGCAAGATTGCTGTCACAAACCTACCATCTTTCTCTTTTACTGTTCACTAAATTTGCCTGTTTATTCATCCATCAGTCTGTCCATCTTCAGTTCAAGTTGTTAGATGTATATGTACCTTTCGTATTTTCCCCTTTGTACAGGGGTCTCTTTGCACATTACTTTGCTTGTATATCTCCCCGTTTAGGGTTATGGAATACTTGAGCTGCTCATTTATTACATGGTAACAAAGCCTAGGATTGCTCTCGATCCATGCACTTCCACGGCCGTCACCGTCGTGTCGCCAGTGAGCCTCCACTGGCCGACAACTCCATCTCCCTTTCCCTCCCTCCCCTGCTTCTTCTCCATCTCCCTTTCCCTCTTCTGCATCGGTTGCTCCCACTCTCGGTCGGCAGCTCCAGGCTGTCGCCTGGCCGCCTCCGCCCTGGACCGAGCGCCCCCCCAGCGCCTTCGGCTCGTCGCTGGTCCCTGTCGTCTGCAGCGTCGCGCCGCCGCCCCTCCCTGTTGCCTCTCTCTCACTCTCTGTGCTAAGGTCAAAAGGGGCACGAACCAGGGCATAGAAGGAAAAAAAGGTCTTCATGGTGTCCTCCGGAAGGACGGGTGCCATTCCTGTTCCGCGGTGCTCGGTCTTTTTCATTGGCATCAATTGGGGGGAGTTCTCGTTTCACATAGAGACCCACATGGGTGGTCAGCAGCTGCGGGGCTACCTCAACGGCGAGCGGGCATGTCCGCCTTGTCCCACTCTTCCGACTCCACCCACTTACCCGCTAGATGTTGATGCTGATGCCAAGGCTCCTCTGATTGATGTTTTTGAGGTCGAGATGGAGACTTGCTAGTCAGATCTCGCTGTCTACGCGACCTGGTTGTGTGAGGAGGCTTGTGCCAAGGCCATTTTGTTTGCGAGCATGAAGGTCGATCTCTCAATGTCCCTCAAGGGACTCAACACTATGCAGCTAATGTGGGCTCATCTCCGTCGCAGTTAGGAGATTCGCAACGAGGTGTTGTACATTGCTATCGTAACGGAGGCTCAATCGCTTTCACAGCTAGATTCCATTGTGGCGGAGTTCCACCGTCAGATGTCCGCAGTTTGGCAGCGTCTGGATAGATTGGGTGCAGAGTGCTGTCCTGCTGGCACCTACAGTTGTTGTGACCGCCACCGGAGTCAGAGGGTGACTCTTCGTCTTCATGAGTTCCTCTCCCACCTTCGCCCTGAGTTTGAGACTGTCAGATCGCATCTGTTGACGCGCCATCCGCGCCCATCGCTTGATGAGGCGATGCTTGAGTTGCGAGATGAGGAGACGCGTCTTCGAGCAAGGGGTGTGAACCTGGCTCAGCAATCCACCTCTGTCCTGGCTGCTCGAGTCCCTTCTTCGGCTCTCACACCTCCCCAGGTGCCTCTACCTCCTTCGATGCCACAACCCTCCCCGGTGGTGGCGGGGGCCCTTCTAGTGTCGTTTGCGACTACTGTGACAAGCCAGGGCACACTGCTCAGGTGTGTTTCACGAAGTAGCGTGACAAAGCATAAAAGAAGAAGACATGACACAACGAAAGGTCCTCTTAGAGCACAGGAGGTGGTTCTAGTCAGTCGGGCTCTCGTTCTGTGTCTGTCGCAGAGCAGGAGCTCCTTGCGCTGTTCCGCTGCCTCACCATTGCAGCTTCTACCTCAACACTCGAGACTACTACTCAAACTTCTGGTTTCACTCCTTATCCTTCCTACCCAGGTATATCATACCCACCGTTTCTTGATTCCGATGCCGCCTTCCATATGACTCCAGATTCGACTCATCTATCTTCTGTGTCGTCTCCTAGTTCACCACTCAGAGTTTAGACAGTAGATGGCACCTCTCTTCCGGTTGCAGGATGGGGCACTCTCTCTACTTTCTCCTTTTGTCCCTACTATCTCTCATGTTCCTAAACTCACAATGCACCTTTTGTCCACCGGTCAGATCACTGATCATGGATGTCGTATCATTCTTGAGACTGACTCTTGTTGTGTTCAGGATCTTTGTACTGGGCTTTTGGTGGGGACTGGTCCTAGTGTTATGACTCTCAATGCCTCTGGGAGCTTGATTGGTTACGTCTTCCTTCAGCCACTCAGGACAGCTAGTCATCCAGTTCTCCTGCCTCCTGTTAGCTGCTTCCTTTACCACCACTTTTGCACAGTGGCATCGTCGTCTAGGCCATCTCTCTGGTTCTAGGCTTTCCACTTTGATGGTTAGTGGTGTCTTAGGTCCTGTCTCTGGTGACGCTGCTCTTTATTGTACAGGTTGCAAGCTCGGTAAACAGCTGCAACTCTCTTATTCTTTTAGTGATTCTGTCTCAGAGTTCCTTTGATCTTGTCCACTCTGATGTATGGGGGCACGCTCCTTTCGTTTCGAAAGGAGGTCACTCCTATTATGTAACCTTTATTAATGACTATTTGAGATTTACTTGGATCTACCTTATTTCTTCTCGTGGTCAGTTTCTTTCTATTTACCAGCAGTTTGCCACTATGATTCGCACTCAGTTTGACTCTTCCATACGAGCTTTTCGTGCTTACTTTGCTGGTGAGTGCATTTTAGATGCGCATCGTCGCTATCTAGTTGACCAGGGAACTCTTGCTCAATTTTCCTGTCCTGGTGCCTATGTTTAGAATGGTGTTGCTGAGCGCAAGCATCGTCACATTCTTGAGATTGTTCGTGCTCTTCTAATCTCCTTTAATCTTTCACCTCACTTCTGGGCTGAGGTTGTCTTCCTCATTAACAGGTAGCCATCCTCTGTTCTTCATGGCTGTACTCCCAATGAGCGTCTCTTTAGCAAGCCTCTTAGGTACAGTCACCTTCGGTGCTTTGGGTGTGTATGCTATGTTCTTCTTCCTTCTCGTGAGGGCACCAAGGTGTCTGCTCAGTCCGTTGAGTGTGTTTTTCTTGGATACAGTTTGGAGCACAAATGTTATCGCCGCTATGTCCCTATTGCTCGTCAGATGAGGATTTCGCAGGATGTCACCTTTGATGAATCCTGTTCCTACTATCCTCGTTCTTCCACCCGTACTCCATCCACCACAACTGTGTCTCTCTTTCCTTATTCTTCCTGATCTGTATTTCCGCTGCCATCCTCTCTTCTTCTGCTGCCTTCATGTTCCACACTGTCAGCTCTCATCCCAGCTCCACAACCAACACCATCTCCATGCTCACCACCGCCTTCCCCTCCACCTCCGGTTGCTTCCCCCCTCTTCCGGAGCTTCCTCCTCGTGAGATCACTCACTGCTACATTCGTCGATCGCACCATATTCCTTCACCTGACTCCTCTCTCTCTCTTCTAGGACCTGCTCCAGAGTCTCCACCTCGGTATGATCTCCGTGACCGTCGTACTATTCGACCACCTGAGCGCCTTGGCTTTACAGCTGCTGCTCTTGTCGAGCCCACGACCTACCGAGAGACTATTGTCCACCAGGAGTGGCAGCATGCTATGGTTGAGGAGATTGCTGCTTTGGAGCGTACTGGTATTTAGGATCTTGTTCCTCTGCTAGCCCATGTCACTCCTATAATTTGCAAGTGGATCTACAAGGTTAAGACTCGCTCTGATGGCTCTGTAGAGCGTTAAAAGGCTCGTCTTGCGGCTCGTGGTTTCCAGCAAGAGCATGGTCATGACTATGATGAGACTTTTGCTAAACCACCAGGAGCATGGTCATGACTATGATGAGACTTTTGCTCCAGTTGCTCACATGACCATTGTTCAGACTCTTATGGTTGTTGCCTCCGTTCGCCAGTGGTTCATCTCTCAGCTAGACGTCAAGAATGCCTTTCGAAATGGCAAGTTGTGTGAGGTCTACATGCAACCGCCTCCAGGGTACTCTGTCCCAGATGGCATGTTGTGTCGTCTGCGTCGCTCTCTTTACGGCCTTAAGCAGGCTCCTCGGGCCTGGTTTGAGCATTTTTCTTCGGTTGTCACTGACGCTTGTTTTCAGCCCAGTGACCATGACCCTGCTCTCTTTGTTCACACTTCCTCTCGTGGTTGCACGATTCTTCTTCTCTATGTTGATGACATATTTATCACTGGTGATGATTCTCAGTTCATTGACTTTGTGAAGGAGCGCCTCAGTGACAAGTTCTTGATGTCTGACTTGGGTCCTCTTCGGTACTTCCTTGGGATTGAGTTCTCTGTCACGTTTGATGATATCTATCTCTCCCGAGAGAAGTATATTCAGGATCTTCTTGCTCGTGCCGCTCTCACCGATCAGCGCACGGTTGATACACCCATGGAGTTTGGTGTTCACCTCCGCTCCACTGATGGTGAGCCTCTCATCGACCCCACTCGTTATCGTCATCTTGTTGGGAGTCTTGTCTACCTTGGGATCACTCGTTCGGACATTTCTCATTGTTCACATCCTCAGCCAGTTTGTGTCTGATCCCTCTTAGCTCCACTACATACCTTCTCCATGTTCTGCGATATCTTTGTGGCACCATTTCTCGTCGTCTTTTCTTCCCTCGCTCTAGTTCCCTCTAGCTCCAGGCGTATTATGATGCGACATGGGCTAGTGATCACTCTAATCGTCGCTCTCTCTCTGCCTATTGTGTTTTCCTTGGATCCTCCCTAATTGTTTGGAAGACCCAGAAGCAGACAACAGTTTCCCATTCGAATGTTGAGGCTGAGTTGCGGGCTATGGCGATATTGACAGCTGAGGTGACCTGGTTCCGGTGGCTCGTTGCGGATTTTGGTGTGTCCGTTACAACACCCACTCCTCTTTCGTCTGACAGCACTGGTGCGATCAGTATTACTCGAGACCCAGTGTAGCATGAGCTCACCAAGCATATTGGTGTTGATGCTTTCTACATGAGATCGCAGGTGCAGGATCAGGTTGTGGCTCTTCAGTATGTGCCTTCCAAGATCCAGTTAGCTGACTTTTTTACGAAGGCACAAACAAGGGCTCAACATAGTTATTTCCTCTCCAAACTCAGTGTAGTTGACACACTATGAGTTTGAGGGGGGGGGGGGGGGTTAGATGTATATGTATCTTTCGTATTTTCCCCTTTGTATAGGGGTCTCTTTGCATATTACTCTGCTTGTATATCTCCCCGTTTAGGGTTATGGAATACTTGAGCTGCTCATTTGTTACACAAGTAACCAGTCAACAAGAATATAAGAATCTCTCCCAAATTAATGGTCTCTCACATTGAGACTACGCTCTGATGCATGACTATTTTGAGAAGATGTATCTATATGTCTAAAAAATGTAGAACATTGTTTATAAAAATAACAATTCTTTCTGTAAAACTCCTTTTATAAAGGAAGAAAGGGAGTAGCAATAGAGCATCTTTTTTCTTTTATTATGCAAACCTTTGTTCTTAAGCTATAATGTAACCATCTTTGCAACATTAGTGTCTATTAAAACAAATTTGTTTACTGAAAAGGTAAATGAAATGGTAACCGAGATTATGTTATCAAAGGGTTTTTATGCGGAAATATTCAACTCCATCCAGTCAAAAATACTAGTTGTTTTGGAGATGCCTGCAGTCAAACTTTCAGAACTTTGATTATCGATATCTTTCTAAATATTTAGATTGGAAACATGGAAATCATATGTTCAGATTTGTCATGGGAAGAACTTTCATAATATTACAATTTATTGGGTTTTGTAAATATATTACAGCAGAAATTACTGGTCAAAGTTGGGTTTTGTAAGTATTTGTGCCTGGAGGTGGTATACTTTCAGTTCGAAGTTCTGTTGCATGTGACCTGATGCATTTTGCTAACCCTTTTGCTTGTGCCTTTATCATTTCAGGCGTCGCAGGATCATTATTTCATAGGATTGAAGATACTTAATAATCTTGTAATGGAAATGAACCAGGTGAGACACAGAAGTCAATATATGCTCCATAAGTTGTATCTTCCCTACTGAATTTGATCTGGCATTATCATTAAAACATGGATGGATTAAATTTAACTGAGTGTCGCTTCAAAAATATTGTTGATGTGGTCGCTTTTATCAGGCTGCACAATTTTGTGGTATAGAACTGCTCTGCACAGGGTTGTTGGCTCATGTTTTCAGCTTGCATGGTGTGTACGAAACGGACATACCTTCATAGAACACTATATGAGATGGTCAACTTTGTTCTGACAGGACGAGAGCATACAAAAGGCAGCTTATAATCTTATATGCACTTTTGATCAACATAGACACTATCTTGTGGACTGAATTCATGCAACATAGTTGCATGGAAGCATGCAAATGAAAATCATGTATAACTGATGTGGTCAGAATATTAGTATTAAGAAGCAGGCTTATTAAATATGTATATCTATGACCGGCCTATTAATATTTGATGTTTATAGAGCTCTGATAATTACGGGAATATATGGGACCTGCTTGGAGCTGTGTTGCATATTTGGCCACGGTCTTTGCTACTGTACAGCGAAAATTTATTCTTGCAATCTTTTTGTTAGTTTTTACACGCCACTTTTATGCACTTCTTTGTGTGTGTTTCTTCTCTCTTTCTCTGTGTACTTTCGTCATATATAATTGTGTGCCAGTTGTCAGTGAACTACTAGTGACAGACTAGTAGTACTTGTTTGCACCCTACTTAACATGAAGAGTAATATATATTACTTGGTTAATATGGAGGAAATTTTTTTGTAGTTGTGTCCGAGTGCTTTTATTTAAGCAGCTTCCCTCTTGCATGGAGAGCTTTCTTAGTGTGTAGACGAGAGCTCTATACATGTTGCAAACTTCTTCTTTTGGGTTCATTATTATCTTCACCTCCGCTGGAGATTATTTTTTGTGACTTCATTTCTTTTTCCGCACTGTTTAAATTTTCATGCCCATTTTTGTTTAATGTTTATATGTTGGTTTATGCATATAGCCGAACACTGCAATGCCTGTGACACTTCATAGGAAAATCGCGAGCTCATTCAAGGACCAGTTTCTTCTACAGATCTTCCAAATTTCGCTAACCTCACTAAACCAACTGAAAAGTGAAGGTATGTGCGAGATGTTATATGGGCATTATTTTTCCTTCCAATAGACTATTGAAATACCTAAACTCGATTTTTTCTTCTTAAACTGCAGCTCCGGATGACTTTAGACATGTTCCGCTTGACCTTGCATTGAAGTGCTTATCATTTGACTTTATTGGTTCTCCAGTGGATGAAAGCTCTGAAGAATTTGGAACAGTGCAGGCATACCAATCACATGATTATTAGCTTCTTATATTCAACAATTAAGCTGTCATTGTACCACACTTTAACTCTCGCTTTTAGTTACTGAATATTTTTTATGTTGGTGCAGCTTCCTGCATCTTGGAGGCCTCTCCTTCAGGATCCTTCCACTGTCCAGATCTTCTTTGATTACTACAAAGTTAATGATATACGGGTTTCAAAAGAGGTATACATTGATGGGGTGATTTGATTATTAATAGTATTTCAACCTGCAAATTTGCTTTTGACCAATTTGATCCAAGAGAGATCTGTTTTGTTCCACATGTTTGAAAAGAGCTCCCTTGTTATGTTCACGTTAGTCTGCACAGGATCACTAATTAAGAGCGATGGCCATTGTCACTCAAGGCAAGCAATAACCATGAAAATCTCTATAGTCTCCTCTCTCATCTCAGTTGAGCCGCAGCTACCTGGCCATGCTCCTAGCGGCAAATACTCCGCACTTTTTTATTGGGTGATCTGTCATTAATGCAACCTTCAAATTTATTATTGGTTAGTGGGTACTACTATATGCAACCTGAAGAGCTGGTGTGGAAGTATTTTGATTGACTTCCATGCGGCAGCAATTTTTTAAAACTCTCTGAGAAGCATGTTCTTTTGCTCCCTTGGTTGTGAATTTAACATCTACAAGCGGCTGCTTCAGAACTAATTCTGGCGTTTCTTTTTCTTTTCTGGGCCTTCTTTCACTAAATCTCAGCTCAGCCCCCACACTAGCTCAGTCACCTTATGTTATACTTCCATTTCACCTGTCATATCTGTTTCTTTACCTTTTGTACTTATATGTGCAAGCCCTTTGTTTTCTTCAGGCTTTGGAATGTCTGGTGCGACTTGCTTCTGTCAGACGCAGTATTTTTGTTGAGGACTCTGCAAGGTCCCAGTTTCTTTCTCATCTGATGTCAGGCACAAAGGAAATACTCCTAACTGGCCAAGGTTTACTACACTTAAAAAACTTTTCGTTGTGAAGTTAGTGTTTGATGTTGCTTTTGTTCCCATTACATTTTTCACAAATTAAGAACAATAGTCTTGATTGAAATCCTCGTACGTGAAGTAAAAATCCTCTTTTCCGTTAGTCAAGAAGTGTTCAGTCTCAACATGAAGTGATCAGTTAAATTGGCCCTCATAGCAGAGAAGTAAAAGTTTTTTATTTGATATGCTTACATTAACTACTCTTTCCAAGTATGTTTGTTGATGCAGTGATGCAGGCAAAATAGGCGATTTATGCAATTTATTTTGACTTCCAATCTGCAGGTCTTGCTGATCATGACAATTACCATGAGTTCTGCCGTCTTTTGGGACGTTTCAAAGTGAATTACCAGGTTGCAATCATTTTACTTGAATGAAGAATGACCCTAATTAGTTTCTTGGCTGTTTGACAACCCAGGATATTTTCTTCATATTTCATTCATATTATTGACTAGCCTTCATCCTAGGAATCAACCCTTTTTTCATTATATGTTAATTTTAACTTGTACTGTGCAGCTATCAGAACTTTTGAATGTTGAGTTTTATGGTGAATGGATTGGTCTAGTAGCTGAATTTACAACTAGGTCCTTGCTATCATGGCAGGTTAGTCTTTTCTTCTTGCTTAATTGCTGGTTATTGGTTCTTTCAATTATCAATGTTGCAAGTTTTATGACTGGTATGCTTTCGGTTATTTGTTCTATTAGTGGGCCAGCAACAGTGTCTACTATCTTTTAAGTCTTTGGTCAAGGCTGGTGACATCTGTGCCGTACTTGAAAGGTGAAACGCCAAGTCTGCTTGATGAAACTGTTCCGAAAATCACAGAGGGTTTTATCACTTCGAGAATTAATTCGGTCCAGGTACTAGTTCACATGAGAGATGCTAAAACTACTATTTCAGTCCAAAAACGGGACTGTTGCCATTCTTATTATTTGCTGTTTCCACCCATCTCAGGCCATCCTTGCTGACAACTCATTGGAAAATCCTTTGGATAATGTGGAAGTTCTCCAGGATCAGCTGGAGTTTCTTCCTTACCTTTGCAGATTCCAGGTTGCTGCTAGCTCATGAATTTTTGTTTCTGATTTTACGAATGATTTTTGTTTCAAAGAATATTGATCTGATTTCCATCTTTGAAATAATGTCCATCAGGAAATAAGATGACTTAAAGCCTTAATTTATCAATTTGAGCTCTTCCTTAAAGGATATTTAGGCTCTGTTCCAGCTTATCAGAAAAGCTGGTGGATAATAAATTTTCTGCATGTTGATATATTTCGCTTCAATTTGTATCTGCTACTTTTTTTTTGAAGAAAAAAACAGAGTATCTGTTACTTTTATCTGGATGATTTTGAGTTACTTTAATATGCAAAAGTCACAAGTAATCTGTCTAACAGGATACATTAGTTAAATGAATTCCCTTAATATTTCTCGACTTAAGATTTTGAGATTTGCATACAATGTTTCGTATTACATGCCCTGATTGTTATTTTCTTTCAATGAGTTGCAGTACCAAAGCAGTAGTCTGTACATCATAAATATCATGGAACCTCTTCTGCAAGCTTATACGGTATGTTCATGTTATTCCACAAGCTCTTTTTCGGGAATAATGCTATTAAAACTTAAAAGTCCAACACCTGTTATAGGAAAGGTCAAGATTACTGGCTCCTGGAGACGCAGATGAGCTCTCTGTCATTGAAGGACAAATTGCATGGATGGTCCACATAATTGCAGCCATTCTCAAAATTAAGCAGACCGTTGGCTGTAGGTGAGCAGTGTGTTCTCCTTATCTGTTAACTTTGTTTTGTTATTCTTTTCATGAACGAGATTTTTCATTTTCTTCTGCAGCCAAGAATCACAAGAGTTAATTGATGCAGAATTATCTGCCCGTGTGCTACAGTTGATAAGTATTACTGACACAGGGGTGCACGCACAGGTTAGATGAAACTGATTTGTTCACTTAACATAAACGATGAGCTAGGGTATTTGCAGGGACGATGATTTCCCTAAGTATTATTTGCTAGTGTGTAAAGTGAGTGCATGTGTAGTGAGGTACAACTGGTGTTAAACAATGCTTTTCTTGTGACATTTTATTTTTAAAGATCTTTCACAGGTCAACAGCTTTAGTATTTTGCCAAACGCAGTATAAACAGCCAACTTCTCATTTACCCATTCACTGGTAAATTGGAATTGCACTGCTGCAAATTTTGTGATTTTTAAACTGTTCGGCACTTGCAGCCACCACGAAAATGCCACTGACATAACCTTTCATGAGAATAATTTTGGAACCAAGTATATCAGTGTATTTTTCTGTGGGGACCTTCCCCACAGTTTCTCGTCGAAAGTTTATCATGTAATGAGATTGGCTGAAATGGCATCCCCATACTCGTTTGCCTTTGGCATCCAGCCTAGTCCCAGTCCAGTCATGTGAGTTGAAATTGTGACGCCATACAAACTATGGTTTGAAATGACTTTCAAACTTTCCACATTTTATTGTTTGTTTCAAAAGCAGGCACCCTATGTAGGAAATACTATTCCTTTTACTTGCTGAATCAGATCTCCATCCTTTATAGGTTACATTTATATTTTGTGCATCCGCATTGGGTTGGTAGGCTTTGGAGGGCCTTGCCATCAGCTGATTACTTAGAGATAACCATATATAATGCATTAACAGAAATCTATATGTGAGCTAAGATTAAGGCTACATTTGGCATTACACGGCTCAAAAGCACTAATCTTTTTGTACCTTTTGATACTACAATTAGTTTAAGGCATCTTTTGGAGCCATACCAGTAAGTCAGCAAGATACTATCGTGAAGTAGTAAAGATTCTGGTACTGTCTAGACTCCACAATATTGCACAACACGGTATAGCAACTGCAAATTGTCCCTAAAACGAAGTTTTTGTCAGGTCTGTGATGAGAAGATCATTAGTGCTTAGTGTTTCTGTTGTCCCAGCTAAGGCACTAATCAACATGTGCGCTCTGTGATTATGAAAGTGCTTAGTGTTTCCGTTCCCATTTTGTTATTCCTTTTTCCTGGTTTATGGCACGTGCTCAAATGTGGCCTTTACTTTGCTTAGCAGCTCCACAGGCTCATTGTGTGAATAATAACTGTTGTTACTGTCTTTGCAGAGATATCAAGAATTAAGTAAGCAAAGGCTTGACCGAGCAATTCTCATCTTTGTGCAAAATTTCAGAAGGTCATATGTTGGAGACCAAGCCATGCATTCTTCAAAGGTTTAGAAGAAACAAAACATTGATATTCTTTTTCTGTCCTGATGGGCTTGTTTGGTTCATGCCCAGACCAACCTTGCCAAAATTTGGCACGATTTGGATTGTTGCCAATGGTTGCTAAAATTTTGGCAAGCCTATACCTCCTTGCCCATCCCCTATACGTTTTCTTGCCAATATTTGGCCAAGTGTGGCCGATATACCTGTTAAATGTCATAAACCAGTGCTTCTTTGCTGCAGCAGCTGTACACAAGATTGTCTGAGCTTTTGGGACTGAATGACCATTTAGTTTTACTCAATGTCATTGTTGGGAAAATAGCTACGAATCTGAAGTGCTATGCTGAGGTACCTATTCATATACTGATTCAGCTTTAACTTTTGACCTTTGAGCTTTGCTGACCTTGATGTGGTTACAGTGTGAGGATGTTATTGATCATACCCTGTCCCTTTTCCTGGAGCTTGCATCTGGGTAATGTTGTAGCTATATGTTTTTAATTTCCTTTTTATCATTTAAGTGTGATGACAGTTCTTCATTTTGTATTGCCATATCAGTTATATGACTGGAAAGCTGCTTCTCAAGCTGGAGAGTGTGAAGTTCATCATTACCAATCATTCTGTAAAGTCTTCCCACTAGCTTTTGTTTAACAATCCCTGCAGTCCTCAGTCTCAATATAGTTTTGTTTTTTTTCTTCATCCTTCCAGCGGGAGAGTTTTCCATTTCTTGCAGAATACAGATGTTCCCGTAGTAGAACTACGTTCTATTACATACTTGGCTCCTTAGTCTTCATGGAAGAGAGCCCAGTAAAATTCAGGACTTTCATGGAACCACTTCAGCAGGTGCATAGATAATTCTTTAAATGCTAGTATAACTATTTTTAAATTCTTGCGTGGTTTTACTCTGTTTTCACCATAGGTTGCATTTAACCTGGAGGCAACTGCTGATGCTGCTTTCCGGACTGATGTTGCTAAGCATGCATTTATTGGTTGGATGAGAGATCTAAGAGGCATTGCCATGGCAACCAGCAGGTATATTATCTGATCATATGCAGTATAAGGGTATTACAGTTCCAATAATTTGGAAACTAAATGTACCTCTCTTTTTTTAATCTGATCCAGTCGCAAGACCTATGGCCTCCTATTTGACTGGCTGTATCCATCTCGCATGCCACTTTTATTGAGAGCCATCTCACTGTGGACTGATGAACCAGAGGTTGTCAACCGTTACCAATTTCTTTTCTAGAACTCTTTTATGCTCTTGTGGACATATTGCGTGTTTTCATAGAATATTTGCCTAATTTTAATATGTATAACACTTTGTTTTTTAACATCTTTATATCCTCGCGCACCTGTGGCATTTTTTTTTGCTGAATATGATGCCTAAGCCTAACTTCACTATTTATAATCCTAGGTTTTTAAATGTTGTCTTCAGTCTCTCTAAATATCACCTCATGCAGGTCACCACACCCTTGCTCAAGTTCATGTGTGAATTTGTTTTGAACAAAGCTCAAAGATTGACATTTGATTCATCATCACCAAATGGGATCCTTTTGTTCCGAGAGGTTAGCAAGATAATTGTGGCTTATGGGTCGCTGATTCTATTACTTCCAAATGGCACTGATATTTATGGAAGTAAATACAAAGGCATATGGATCTCACTGACGGTTCTTTCAAGGGGTGAGTCTATAAATTGTGTTTTTTTGGCTTGCTAATTTATATCCTGCAAGTCAGTTGATTAAAGGCTCACTTGGGATAGCTGGTGGTATTTGTTGCTGTGCAATACTTTATTTATTTTTACATTTTTTCCAATTTATATATCAGGAGGCTCTATAATAGTGATTACATGAATGTGAGGCATTAATATTTGTTTGACATTTCTAGTATGTAAACAAATCATTTGTATGCAAGCCAGACCAACTTTGGTGTGGTTCATATTGTGTTCGATCCAAATAAAAAAAAAATGGATAATTGCTCAATCATCAATTCATCATGTTGGATTCGAAACTTGTTGGCTGTCCCATTAGGGTTCATACTTTAGAAAATCGGTGAAACCAGTTGCTTCCTCTGGTTTCTGGTCGAACTTGCAAGCGGCACTATCTAATTTCCAAATAATTTTTAGTTTTTTATGCAATGAGTCACTTTGAGTTATGACCTACTCCAAAGAATTCAAGCTGATCTATTCCATTTTACAGCTTCTCCAGTAACTTTCGGTAATAACCAGTTTTTGGATAGTTTCTAGGGAACAGTGTTGAACTGGGATCCATCATAGTTCTAATATTGTAAATGTTGTCTATCATTTTATTCTAATATTGTAAATGTTGTCTATTATTTTATTCTTAGATTTGTTTGCATCCTTACGATTTTAATATGATTGTATTTTCTTGTTTTTTTGCTGCAATTATACTGTATCCTTTATTTCTCATTGTAGACTCAAGATTTTGTAGCCTTTTTGCGGATTATGTACTGTTCTTTTGACTGACATTTTGCTGGAACTTACAGCTTTATGCGGGAACTATGTCAATTTTGGCGTATTTGAGCTTTATGGTGACAGAGCACTTGCGGATGCCCTTGATATATCTTTAAAGATGACCCTTTCAGTTCCATTATCTGATATATTGGCATTCAGAAAGGTATTCGTGTCAACTTTAGTTTACTATTCATGTCTTAGGCTATTGCTTTTATTGATATATTAATTAGCTATATCGAAATACGACTGCTAAGTTCGATGCAGCAAAGTTCTCAGTTCTCACATAGAATGTGAACAGGAATAATGGATGCATATCAATTTAGTAGATATAATTGCTCAGCTCCGTGTAAGTGGAGTCCCATGTATCAAGACAGTTGTGTTAAGTATGTCAGAGTCGCATTGTACCTGCAGCCTGGGTTCAAACTCTGGCTATTCAAATATATTAGTAAGAATCGAAATTGTAAGCAGTACCTTATATATGTACTTTCCTTGCATTTTTCAGTATGCTAATTATGATAGATTGATAGCTCAAGTCCTTTTTAGAATTTATTTTTTTATTCAGGTTACACCCTAGACATCCGGTACCTGTACACAGGATTATTATCGCTTGGTCCAAGTTGTGCGCTTTCAGTGTCTTGGTCATGTAGAAACATACAATCTGGACAATGTGATTTGAATCTTGTGTCAACCCACGCTTCTTTGTGGTCATTTAGATGCTTGAATTTCTTCTGTTTTATCTGTAGAAATATTGAGAATGAACTATTGTTTTTCAGCTGTCGAAAGCTTACTTTGGATATATGGAAGTTTTGTTCAACAACCATATCAGTTTTGTTCTCAATTTGGACACAAACACATTTGTACATATTGTCAGCTCACTTGAATCTGGCTTAAAAGGTCTAGATACAGGGATATCAACACAGGTTCGTTTCTGTGGATCTGTTTTATCATTTGAAACATGTTGCTATTACAATGATATGGCACTAGTGATGAACCAGTGCTTAAACTATAGCATCAATTAAGGGAGACTTAGTTCCAAGTTGTGGTTACTAGTGTGCCTAACATTAGGTGTCATGATGAAGCTCTAATCTCTTATATTTATTTATCTGAAATCAGTTAGCTTATTACAGTACTTGTCTTGTAAAGTAGATAAGGTGCACATTGGTGAAAATGTACTGGCATTGTAAATTCATGAAATAGGGTCATGAAGTTTTCAAAAATTACTAGAGATGGGGGAAGGACATGTTCTATAATCATTTTTTCTTCTTGGCATCCAATTTTTTTTTATTGTTTGGGCTGATTTATGTCCTGTCATTTCCTTTTGGCAGTGCGCTTCTGCCATTGATAGCTTGGCAGCCTTTTACTTTAACAACATTACAGCTGGTGATGGACCTCCATCACCAGCTTCGGTAAATCTGGCGCGGCACATTGGAGAGTTCCCCAATTTGTTTCCTCAGGTTTGTGTTGTCAATCCTATCTACCATATTCTGAAAGGTTTCTTTGTAATAATTTTTTTGTTTTTGATAGATACTGAAGACGCTTTTTGAGATCATTCTCTTTGAGGATGCTGGTAATCAGTGGAGTCTCAGTAGGCCAATATTGAGCCTGATAATGACCAGCGAACAGGTGCCTGTCTTTTTTTTATTAACACCTTTTATTTTTCCTCACTTATGGTTTTAAGCTCGTTCCCTATTTGTACTGTCTTCATCATTATTTTGATTTGTTTGTTTCTTTTTTTGTACAGATGTTTAGTGACCTGAGAGCGCAGATATTAGCATCACAGGTTAGAGTAGTCCTTTGCTTAAAGTTCCATATTCCATCTCCTCCTTTCCTCATATATTATTTTTTATTATTGTTGTGACTTTCTACCTTGTCATCATTGTGGAGGCCTTTTTTTTAAAAAAAAAATATGAAAAATGTAAGGTGAATAGATTTTAAATGAATGGTCTATCTGCATCTTTTCAATAAGAATCGTATTGTACCGGGGAAAGCTATATTTGAGTTTCCTTTATGACTATTGGGTTGTGTATCCACTATCCATTTTGTGGTTAACTATTAGCTACTGATAGATGCAATTTTACCAAATAGATGGTACACTGAAATGTAGATCTTTAGGGCTTCCTTTGGATGCACATGATTTATTTTGTCGTGCGGAATGGTAGGAGCAGAGAACCTGAGATGCCGCTGCTATAAAATATATTAGTGCTTGTGAAATAATCCGAGTGGGCAAGATTTCTTTTCAAAGGTGTTTTTATTTGAGTATTGTATTTTCTGAATGATTTCCGGAAACTGTAATTGCATTATGTAGATATCATCAAAGGTTTAGGAACGTTGGTTTGATAGTCATATTGCTGAATCAGCAACTATTGGATAATGGTTTCTTTAGCATTACCCCTGCAAAATAATTGCCTTGCAAAATATTTAGCAGAAAAATGAATTATAAAAGCTATGTGCAGCATCTGTTATAATAAGGAAGTTTGCTAGAGGCTCCAACTGTTCTATTGAAGTTATACTATGCCATCATGATTTTGCATCTGGTAAAAAGCATGAAGTTGGTGAGAACACACATGTAATTAAATTTGTTGTTGATTTGAATCCATTGGTTTGCTCTTGTGAAGCAAACTGGACTGTAACGCTGTAACATTGTGTAGAATTCCTTTGTCACGAATGCTACACTTATTCGTGTTTATATAAAAGAACATATTGAATGGACTTCTTTCCACTCCATTAACTACCTCCATTGTATAGTTTTGAAATGAGTGACCTGAAGAACGCTAAGATTAAATACTAAGATAATTATAATGAAGTCTGAGATTTGTTGTAACCTGTCATTTTCTCCAATTCCCCCAGAGCAGACAAAATGGGTGATTATCCAGAAGAGCTAATGCACCTTTTGTTTGC
This sequence comes from Phragmites australis, assembly GCF_958298935.1. Taxonomy (NCBI): domain Eukaryota; kingdom Viridiplantae; phylum Streptophyta; class Magnoliopsida; order Poales; family Poaceae; genus Phragmites; species Phragmites australis. Next base: position 34,798,335 of record NC_084930.1, on the reverse strand, counting down.
AGCCTGTAGACCACCAGCAACGCCTTTCACAATGTTTCAAGAAGCTGATGACCGATGTGAACAGAAACTTGGAACCAAAGAACCGAGACAGATTCACTCAAAATCTTACAACATTCAGACATGATTTCCGATTGAAGTAACAGTTCCTTAGAACCAACTACCAGACTGAAGGCGCTGCTCCTGTGTGGTGTAAATAGTCCGTTTATCTTCGTTTTAGAAATCACCATTCTGAGGATGAAAAGAAACTTGGGTTTCAGTTTGCCTTGCATTGGCTGAAAGATGAATGGTCTTGTTGCTGCATGTGGTGGTGAAAGCAGTTGTAAATTTCTTAGCTTGTCCTTTTGTATCAGAATGGTGGTGAATGGTGGGGGGTTGTTTCTTTTCTCTTTCTACCTTTATATGGCTTCTCTTCTGCGTGTACATCAAAATTCATGCTGGAACGGGGATTTCTGTTTCCCACCTAACAAGGCAAATGATGTAAATGATTCTGTTGGCTTTGCTCAAGGTGAAAATTGAAAGCGGGGAGAAACAGAAAAAAATGCCCCATTTACCCTATTTATTGTGCTAAACATGCCCTGTGCGGATCGAACTGTTGTCTTTATAACTGAACTATTTATATCATTGCTCCGTTATTAAAATTGTGTGCAGGGTGGCGTGGTCATCACAGCGAATGGAGGAGTCATTGCTTTGTTGCTGCCTTGCTGGTTGGTGGAGGACCCGGAGATAGAGTCGAGCAGGTTTTTTGAAGCACAGGTTGCCCGGCCGGTTCGGTGCTTCGTTTTGTCATGTTGTTAACTCATGGTGTTTGGGGAAGTGATGTATTCAAATCAACAAGTTTTAATTTGTCTGATTGATTGAATTCTTGTTTTAATTTCTTTTCTTGCAAGCTGTGTTCAGGGAGGAAAAAGAAGGAAGATATTGCACTTTGTAATTGTTGGATGGATCATATGTTGTACTTGGAATGTCAGCACAGCGCAGAGAAGAGCAAATGCAGGCTGAATTTTCTTTTGGAGATTCTTCTGCAGATGCAGGCCAAGGTGTTCCTGTTGATGCAGTGAGCGCTGAGTTCGTTTTGCTTGTTAGAGCAAGGGGCTGTTCAATGGTTGATAGCCCGAGAACCAAACCGCGGTCTTGCATAGAAAATTGGGATTGGTAGCTCAGGCGCGGGCAAGATCAACTCTCTTGGTACTGCTCTATTATATCTTTAACTCGATTACAACAAATATCGTTTGTTTTTCCCCAATAAATTGGGATTGCCAAAAAAAACTTCGATCACTGATTCACCCAATGCACACCGATGGCCTCCTCTTAAAAAAAGGAACACAGACACCCTTATAACCACACTAATAGAGGATTTCAGGGAAAAGAATATGCTAGTGTAGATGAAGAAAATACAGACCAATGTTGTCGAGCTTAAACAGCCACAATGCATTATTGATCAGACTTCTTCAAAGCGTCCAGCTTAAACAATGAATCAAAATTCTATAGGGTCATAAAAAAAAAAGTATTGCCAGCCTTTTTACGTCTTTCTTTCTAGCTTACCTTACATCTCTTTATTGGATACATTTTGCATCAGGTGAATGAGTGATCTGTACAAGTACAACGGCATCCACATTCTTCTCATGTAAAAACGAAAAGGGACACCATTCTTTTTTCCTTTCTAGACGCCACGGATATTAAATACAAAATGGTAAAAAAAGGCAAAGCTATGTGATTACACCATGGACGGACCTCATTTGTTTTTCACCGTCTATCAAGTATCAGAGCTCTACCTCGTGAAGATCCTCACCCAAACCATTGTATTGAACGGATGAGTTGCTGCTGGAACGGCTGTGTGGTGGTCTTTTTCCAGGCATCAGTGATGATTGCATGGTCTGTCGATCAGGTGATCTAGAAACAGCACTGCTGCTGAACTGGTCTGGGTACGTTCCACTCCATGAAGATGCTCTTGACCTTGACAATGAGCTGCTAACGCTGTCTGAAGGGGTCATGATGTTGTCCATACTTGGGTACCGTTGGATGGTTGACAGCTTTGGTACCGGTGGTGGTGGTGAACCGAACGCTGCCTCCAACGCTGGTGAGGACGATGGTTCACCCTGTTGGGAGGTTTCGCTGTGTGCATCCACTTTGAAGTCAGCCGTCTCTTCTGAAGCAACAACAGCTGGAGTTGGCACAAAGAACTTTGCACCAGAAAGCGGATTCATAGATGGAGCGGCTGGTTTGCTATACAATGTTGCTGCTCCAGAGGGATTTGCACCACCACCCTTGTTAAAAGTGTCAACGTATCTACACAAAGAAGGAAATGTCACACCCCACTGATATAGAAAGAAATTAGGAAAAATCACTAAACAAATCACCTTGATCTAACACCCATCCGTCCACGCGCTGAGAATTGGTTCTGGGTGGGTGGTATTGGTGGCATCCCAGAACTAAGCTCAGAAGGATTCAAGGTTTTAGCTTCTACAAATCCATTAGCGGTATAACCTCCGCCAACAGGGCCATTCATATTGTAATCTGGAATACTGTTCTGGAGTGAAGCTTTTGTCGGAGGTGGGGGAAGTGGAGGCTCCTCGGCAGGGACCTCAGCACCTTCTTCCACCCACCGCTTCAGCTTCTCATCGTAGTAGAACTTGTTCTGTTCCCCTAATTTGGCCTTCAGACCATCAGGAGATTAACAATGTTACTGTAGAGAACCATAGGTAAGAAGAAAATATTGTACTTAATGTGCTAGCAAGCACCTGGCGATGAGATTTTGAAACAAGCCCCATTGTCTTCTGCATCAACCATCCAAAGCGTGAACTGCCAGAGCCTGATGTACTTTGTGCCTTACTTGAACCAGCACCCTGCTACAATTTCAAAATTAGGCGAAATAGAATTGAAAAATCTTCAGAAAACAATCTCATCCGAGAAGTACCTGTTGTGGGGTTCTGCCAAAGTCTGGCTCAGAAATACTTCTGTTATGTGCAACTTCCCTGCCAGGGCCGCTATTTCCTGCCATTTCACTCATAGACTGCTCTGAAGCAGAAGACATTAAAGGTGACATGGACATCACTGACTGACTATTTACAACTTTTGTACCAGGAATAGAATAGATCTCTCTCTCATTTGCAGTGCCCTGTGGTAATTGCGGCAATGGTGCGGATTGTGTACCCATCATGCGGGATATAGATTTATCAAGTGATGTGAAAATCTTCCCAACAATCTTTCCAGGGACAAGATTTGTTGCATATCCACCCTAAATAGCATTGAGTTGACTGTCAGTGAACAGAAAAGAAACGATCAAGAAAAAAAAACTACAATAAACACAATACCTGCTGATGGGTACGTATCCGCTCCTCTAGGGAGGAAAACAATTGCTTCCATGCTTCTAGTTCAGGCGTGCGGCCAGAGGCCTTCAGCAGCTTCAGAGATGCTTGACAATACCTTAACCAGGCAATTCATTGTCAGTTAAGAACCCAGGGGAAATACTGAAATGATAATTCAATGGCCTACCTTAGTGAATCAGAAACCTTCCCAACCTCCGCAAGCATGTATGCATATATCAGCTTATATGGTTGAAATGGCAAGAGGATATACTGAGAATTACCAAGAACCTTTGCATACTCATACACCTCTGTTCTCTGTTAGTTGCACAGCGAGGATATTTATTCAGGGACAGTGAAAACCAAGGAAAACCACAGAAATACTAGAACATCTAAAAACCAGTAATGGAGCAAAACAGTGTTACCTGGACACGGACATGGGTGTCCAATTCGGCAAAGAAAATTTGAACACACGAAATACAACTCAGAATCCAATACGGTATCCGATTCGGCAAAAAAAGTTGGACACGGGTGTCCAGGTAACACTGGAGCAAAATAAAGATGTAGCCAAAAGGAATGGCCCGAAATAGAACAAAAGAGTGGGTCTGAAGAGCCACGAGAGTAGTCCCAAAAAGACAAAACCACTAGAGTAAGTTATTACATGATAAATCCCTATTTGACAGATTTGGTAATATATCTGGTCAGCAGGTACCAAGAATTTGAATTTTGAAGCAAGATATAGAAATGTTCATGTCTCATTGCATGGCCTTTATACCATGATAATATCTTGCACATGCATCTGTGCGATGATTGCCTAACGCACCTCGAAGCTCTACCTATCTTCACCAAAGCATGATATATGTTGAAGTATAAGTGAATTGCCCACCTTCCCCATCAGCTTAGGCTTTTGGGTGAACTGGTTGGTGCATGCAGCTCAATATGGTATCAGAGCCAGATATCGAGTTCGAGTCCTGACGGACGCAATTAAACAAAAAATTATAGCCGACTCCTAGTTCCACATCTGAGGTCTGAAGGAGCCTCCACGTGAGGGGAGTGTTGAAGTATAAGTGAATTACCCACCTTTCCCCAACAGCTTAGGCTTTTGGGTAAACTGGTTGGTGCATGCAGCTCAATAATATCCATAGCACTCTCAATCAGAACCTAATACTAGCACTAGCAGCATAGACGAAGAAGACAATCTTCATGGTAAACTAGGGAAAAAAATGGTGCAAAGTAACGATTCGAAAAAGACCTGGATAGCTTCGGGGCTGGTAAATGTGCGTGGGCATCTCAAGTGGTCTGCACCAATGAGACACATCCTTGCACTTTCAGAGTATGAATCAATATTTAGTTCGGCAACTAAATAGCATGCATGGGCAGATGCAACCTGCATAAAGATACAAGAGCATTTGACTCGACCATATAATTGAAAATAGTATATATTAATCACAAGACTCAAACCTCATTTTTCTCTTTCCAAAGGCAATCCCCAAGGTGGGTAATTACAAGGTCATCGCCTTTTGTCCTATTTGCAGTTATAATAGCCAAATTCTCTTGCCAATCATCCAGCATACCCTTAGGAGCAGCCTGACCAATAGAAATACTAAAATTATTTTTTAATTTAAAGGTCCAAAACTGGAAAGTGAGTTCCAAACATTACAATGAAAAAAGGGCATGTCAAAAGAGATTTCTGAAAATCTCAAAATCATGACACAAGAAGTTGAGAATGGTGAAGTGAAAAAACATTCCATGATACATAAAAAATATCTGACTATAGGTATGAGATAAAACACATAATTATAATACAGGACTAAAGAAGATGGAGGGTTCTTTGCAGTAACACATCATGAAATCAAAAAAGGAGAACGTCGATGCTTCAGCTTCAAAAGTAAAGGATCATTTAAGTCACGGATGACAAACTTATTTTCAATTGAGACATTTATCGGTGTACTTAAGACTCAGTACAGTAACTCCCTCCATTCGCAAATATATGACATCCTAGAATTAGAAAGCGTGCACTCAAACCTCTCTAACTTTGACCACTAATTTAAAAAGATCTATTTGGATTGGTCTTATGGAGATAGTATCATTGGATTTGTCATGAAAAATATTTTCATAATATGCAATTTTACAACTTTTTAAAATCATTACAACAACAACAACAAAGCCTTTGTCCCAAGCAAGTTGGGGTAGGCTAACTTTTTAAAATCATTCTCATATAAAAAAATAGTGGTCAAAGTTGCATATTGGAGACCATGTCATTGTCCAAAACGTCATATATATACGAACGGAGGAAGTATATATTACCTCTACAGGCTGGTGGGGTGTATGCAAAGAACCACTATCGACAGGGTTCTCAAAATTAAAAACATCTGCAGGTTGTCCAGCGATAAGAAGGCACAACGTCCTCAAAGGTGATCCGGACACAAAATGGCAGTGAGCCATTTTCTTCACAGTATCCGCATAAAACTGCATTATCAGGCAGTAAATCCATGAGAAAATACTCAGCGGAAAGAAAATCGACATGTCATCCAACTAATCTAGAGACCGCAAATTTCAAATGAGTGAAGCAGACCTTATCACCAAGTTGTAAAGCAAGGATCAATGCAGGTCCCCAAAGCTGGCCTTCCTGTGCATACTGAAGGGCCTCTATCCTTCTACCAGAAACTAGGAGATTCTGAACCTCCTGAGCAGTAGCCTGCAATGGAGTATTTGCTTAAACCAGGGTATACGCTGCTAAAAAATGCAGCACGGTCATGAATGCGAAATAAGAATTACCTGAATCTGGCTTTCCAAGGGGAGATTTTTCATGCAATGGACAACGGCTCCATACCCTTTCATATTAGCACTGCTCTTACAAGATGATAAAAGCTTTGTCACTGCCATCTCTGGGCCATCTATACCCTATTACGAATAGTTCAAACAAAATCATTATTAAATATAATAAACATAATACTCACCATAGAGTTAAGCATCCTTTTAAAGCGAGCCATTCTCACCACGTGATAGTGGTTTGATGATAAATCTAGTTGAACTGAATCAAGAGAATGAACACAATAATACATCTTTTGGTTTCTCAGGTCAGAATATAAGCATATACGTGGACATCATTTGACTTGATATGCATACATGGAACTGGTAATTAATCATGTCAAACATGTTTTCTGTTGTTTCATTGTCATAGCACAATCAATTTCCATTAAGAGCTGAGATTTTGGTCATCTCTATCAAAGAAGTCGACGGAACACCACTATCTTGATTCTTGACACATCAACACCTTACATAGTTACATGTCTTTTCCATAGGTGCCCGAAAATTGACCTTGAGCATTAAGATATTACCGTTCATCATTCGAGCAAGTATATAAATCGCAATTTAAGATTGGACTAAAAAAGAGACCAAAAAGGCGTTTCGATAGATGCCATAAAATAAATCTTCAACTATCTAAGAATGGTAACTTAGCATACCAATACTGAACAAATGTACACCTAACATGTCTCCTTACAAATTATCAGAAGCCAGAGTATATTTGCTATGTGATCATAGAGCAGCAAAGAGATTGACCAGCATGATAGCGGTGTCTGTTATCTGTTTTTCGTTAGGTAAGATTTGCGATACCTACCGACTCCGCCAAGTCGCCAACCCCAGACAGGAATAGAGACTACTCAGATCAGAATACCTAGTCTCTAAGTGGGCCCACACCTTCGTAACTCAAGGACCGTAAAAAGAAACTGTTGCTCAAGCAAAAACATGAATTCTTACGAACAGGATAATCAGTGCAACATAGTTAAGCAAGACAGGCAGAAAATACCTCTGATGGGTCAGACCCAAAGGGTGAGCGAAGTTTTCCATAGTGTTGACACAATATTTTCAGCAACGAAATGAGCAACTTCTGAACATCCCCTCCCTGGAACTCCCTCACAGAAGATTCATATCCTCCAATCGTGTCATCAAGCCATTTATTCACATCCTTTGCTGCAGCACTTCCACCAACAAGAGGGCCAGGAATAGGATGACGATACAAAGCATGGAAGAAGCTAAGTGCACTGCTAGGGACGCTTGAATGGTAGATTTTATCAGCAAAAATCTCTGGCATATTAAGAATTGACACCGTGCGACCAGAATTGCCCTTAGATTGCAGCAACAAGAGTTTTAGTTACTGTTCATAACAAAAAGAATATAACAAGGAAATGATCTTACGATACCTGATTTCCGCTGCCAAAGTTTGCAGTCATTGAGCTCGTTTCTTTCAGAACTAAGACCTTCCCCCCAAATCCAAAGGTGACCAGAGCATGTGGTGGGCGTCCAGCTGATGACCTCTGCTCATGTGGTGAAAAAACGTGTTGGGACGGACCATTTGGACCAACCAATTGCTGCTGAGCAAAATCCATTGAGGTGTTTCTGTCCCAATAGTTGTTTGGCAAATGCATATGTGCAGCTGAGTCAGCAGGTGTTTCTATCTTGTACATGTTCTCTTTTGGAATGAATTCTTGTGGATTGGTGACGCCATTCAAACTGTCATAGCCATGGCTTGTCAAAGGTTCATATGCCATGTGGCTAGCCTGGTGATCAAAACCCTTGTGACCAGTCTGGTAACCTGTTGAAGGTTCATGCCCTTTGTACCCTACCTCCTGAGCTGTAGAATGCTCAAACCCCCTGTACCAACCCTGGTCACTTGTTAAAGGCTTGAATCCCTGGTGATCTGTATAAGGTGCGGAGCCCATGTACCCACTCTGATCGCTCATAGTAGTACCTAGATCACTTGCAGACGGTTCCAAACCTTCATAAGCACTGTGATGACTAGCCGAAGGCTCGAACCCCTCATACTTAGCCTGGTTGCCCTCACTACCTGCGTATTGACCAGTAGAAGGCACAAATGTGTTGATATTAGTCTGATAATTTGTAGACGATTGCAATGTCTCAGCATTGACCTGCTGCTTAATCTGATTCTTGGCCTGTTCACTGGAACCATAGGAACTACCTGACAAGTTATTACCTCCCAAACCATCAGGCTGCATGCTGTTACGGAATGAACCCGGTTGCCACTGGCTCTGCTGGCTACAGCTATTTTTATAAGAATCCAATGTGTGGGCTACACTATGATGTGTCCCTGCAAACCCATCAGAGGTTGCTGCAGTCTGCGCAACAGTTTGTTGGTATGACTCGAGCGTTTGCCACTGCTGAGTGTTGGTGTCGAAGTACCACCCTGGGTATTCTGCATAGAAGAGCATGTTTGACGGGTATTCTACGGGCGCCGCATTGCTCCCATCATGGCCCCAGCTTGTGGCATTGGTGTTGCTTTCCTCTGCAATTGTCTCGAGCGCTGCGTGTGAAGAGTTGTGCAGGTACGAAGCACCAAACTGCTGCTGCTGCTGCTGAACATTCTGGCTCCCAAGGACTGTCATGGCACCAGTATTATCAGCAACAGCCTGCTGTGCACTGAGAGTATCTACCTGATACCACTGTTGTGTCGCCTCATTGTACTTCCACCCAGGGTAGAGGCTCTCCGAGAGCAAGTAGTTGGGATCAGTGGAGTCCAATTGTGCATTGTTGCTCCGATCCCCATACGCTGCAGCACTTGCGCTCGAATCCAATTGTGCGTTGTAATCCACTCCACCGGAAAGGCTGTGATGAGCCGCTCCAGCACTAATGCTACCAGTAACGGAAGTCTGCCCGCCCTGGTCCCCGGCCACAGCACCCTCGAAGATGGCGTCCTCCGCTCCATCCGCCAGGAGGTCCCCAAACGGATCTGCTCCGCTGCTGCCCCCAAAGTCGTTCCACTGCACCTGCTTGACGGCGGTGCGGACGCCCTTGTCGGACCGCGGGGATCCGCCCTCCGCGTCGGGGCGCGGCTCCGGGGCCTCGGCCTCAGGAAGCGCGGGTGCGGGCGCAGTATCTGGGTGAGCCTGGGGAGGCGGCGCCACATGGTGACGGTCAGCTTCAGCCTCGGGATGCGCCGCCGCGGGCTCAGACTGAAAAGGAAGCGGCGGCGCAGCAGGCTTACGCTGAGGCTCAGGAGGCGGCGCCGCGTCGGCGAGGTCCGCCGCAGATGCGTCGTCAAGGGGGAGATCTTGGTCGTCGTCGTCCTGGACTAGCTTGTCGAAGAAGTCAGCGTCGGTGGTGTCATCGGAGTCGGAAGCCATAGTTAGGGTTCGGGGAGATGCGGGGTCAGGGTGAGGGGGGATCGGAATTTATTGGATGGGTGGAGTCGAGTCGAGCACTCGAGCAGATCTCCTCTTCTTCTTCAGCGCTGCTTGCGATGGAAGGAGGAGGAGGGGAAGACGCGTGCTGATGCCCGCCCACATGTTTGACGTCACCTTCTCTCTTCCGCTGTTTGTTTCTTTGTTTGTTTGTTAGCGTGTGCACTATTTACTAATCTACAGTGCTTAGCTGGGCAAGTAAATAGGATTATATATCAGATGGCATGTATGCTAAGCCATTTTGATTTTATTTATTTATTTACATATAAAAAGACTACATATCGTTATCCTTTCCGATTTACTTATCTTGTAAGACATGAACCAATGACATCTCATATGATATTTGGCTATCGCCTACATTTGTATGTAATGCGTGTGTTTGTTCTTGTTATCAGAGTGAAAATAAAGCATGTCCTCTTTTTACATCATCAATCATAATTTATTTAAGGTTCACTAACTAACTAACTAGATTCTAGAACACACCGGCAAATAAACACGAGAAAAAGACATGTTCCTAAGATAGGAGAGCCTTCTCAGCATCATCACCATCTTCCTCCCTGGGATTTTCATTGTTCTTCGCCCATAGGACTATGTAGAGCCCACAGAACATGAGCACCATCCCTGTCAAGCTGCACCCACAAATTAAACACAGCACGAATTAATCTTCTAAATTTTCTTCAGATTCACAACTATAACTACACTGTCTAATTGACTATACATAAAATTGGAGATCACGCGGTTACTTATTAAAGTGGAGAGTACCTTCCTAAGCTGACGGTTTGTCCGAAGAGAGCAGCCGAAAGGATGGCCGAGCAGACTGTCTGCACGGGCCCAAAGACTGACACGAACAGCGGCCCCTTCTTGCCCAGGCACCATGTCTGAAACACAACGCAGGCTCCAGCCAACACACCTCCCTATATATATATATAGGTATCAAATCAGCTCAACAGGATCGGAGCAGCTGATTGATTTACTGACAGTCAAGAGATGCATGCATGTTCGTCTTGTCTTACCAGTATGACAATCCCTGAGATAAGCGCGGCGCCGATTTTTGGTGAACCCATGTCGATCTTGCCCTCCACAGCGACTTGCAGGACCGCCGTGAAGACGGCCCCAATCGCAGATGTTATGGTGCACATTGTCAATGGCGCAGGGAAGCTCATCAGTGTCGCGGCCTGACAAAAGGCACCGGGTACAGGGTTTCAGTTCCTTCCGATCGATCACGGTTTCTGCTAATCGCTAAATGCATGGCAGGGACGGACAAAGTGTGGAATCATTGCAACGTGTGGTTCATGATTACCAGAAGCACGGTGTAGCAGGAGAAGACGATTGTCGCGAGGAAGAGGTAGGAGCAGCCCAGGATCCAGCCATAGTAGCTGCTGCTCCGTGGCAATTCAGAGCTTGTGATTGTGAGGGGAGCTGAAGCCTGCAGGCCTGGGGAGGAGGCATCAGACGGACTATGCAGGAAGCTCATGGCCATGGCTCCCACCAAGCACACCAGCGTCCCCAGGATCTTGGCCGGCGTGTACTTGCACGCCTTGTCGAACTTCTCCAACCTTTTTATTTTATTTTTTGGAGAAGAACATAAGTAATAGTTCATCCATTCATTATGTAACAACAACAAAGTAATTAATTTTGCTAGCTACCTGCTTGCTCAATGACAAGGAAGGAAGGAAGGAAGGAAGGAAGGTACCTGAAACAAGCTGCAACGGTGAAGACGAGTCCAGGGCCTAAGTTGGGCATCGCGGAGGCGATTGCCGGAGTCGTCTTCTTTATCCCCAGGAGCATCAGTTCTTGGAAAACAGTTGTCCTGAATACGATAATCAGCATGCAGTAGATACTATTATTATTTGCAGGAAATCTAGATTTTCGCTCTTAAGAATTTCAATCTCTCCCCAAGCATACAACAAACGCAACTATGAATTTGATGGAGTTCAATCAACACAGTTTTTAGACATTGAGTTTAAAATGTTCGGTGACTTTACTAGTCGTAGACATTGATGGATGATGGTCCAAGCTAGCTTCGGAAAGAATAGACTGCTGGTATTGCTTGGTTGGGCATGAGCTTATTGAACTTAAACTGGCGCCTGTGCCTGATTCAAATAAAAATCGGCGAATTGGCAAGATTAGATTGAAGTTTATAGCAATCTTACCCTCCGAGAGCAATGAGCACAAACTGAGCCACCAAAGTGGCAGAAATCTTGGAAGGCCATTTCTTCCTGCATCATGTACACACAGAACAACAAGACACGCATCAATGGAAGAAGAACACGCCTACGGAGCACATGCTAAGCCAAGAACAAGAACCTCTCGAGCGTGACGGCGAAGGGGAGGAAGAAGGCGGAGGAGGAGGCGCCGGCGACGACAATGACGGCCAGCGGGTCTGCGCCGAGGCCGAGCAGGTGATGGACGAACACGACGTACCCGGCGAGGACGCACTGCAGCAGCAGCAGGCCGCCGACGATGAGCACGTCCTCCAAGAATCCGCCGCCTCCGCCTTGGCTCACCATTGATGTATGGAGAACGAGCACGCAATTCTGTATCTAGCGAGGGATCGATCTAATCTATCTATCCATCTACCTGCATGACCAAATCAATTCACGGATCGAGGAAAGAAAGAGAGATGCATGCATGGGATTGTTGCAGAGATAAGATGGAGATGGAATCGGCTGTTACGATCTCCTATTGTTGGTGATCCCTTGTAATCCGTTCCGGGTTGTTTAAACTAATATAATAATATAATTATTGTATTAAGGCATTTCTAACCACAAATCTAATGATACAATTTTTTATATTAACAAATCAACGTGGTTTTAAACATATAAGTGGTCAAACTTTAGAAATTTGACGGCACCAATCGTAGGACGTCAAGTAAAAAAAATAATGGTGGTAGTATCAAGCTTACGATGCATCAAGAATTACCATGTCAAGAGTGTGGTTATAAAGATAAAATGAGACACGTCTCAAACTATAAATAGTAATTTGCGTGCGTGCAATGCTGCTACCTCCGGTTCTATTTACTTTTTTTAACGGAAAACAGTGAGGGAAATCCCTGCTATATGCAGATTTTATTAAAACGAGGGTTGCAAAAACGCACAAAGGAGAGATATACACAAATAAAAAGAAAAGAGAAGGGAGGGAGAAGAAACGCTATGCAGAACTCTGTAACCAAGCGAAGAACAAGGAGCTAAGGGGGCAGTCATTCTGTGAGTCTGATAATAAGTTGTCTCGCGAAAATAATGAGACTACCGAACAATAAAAATTTCGATAGCATCTTTTTTATAACTAGAGGTATAATTAACCAATCACCACACGAAAAGAGATAAATATAACATCACACTAGCAAAAATAAACATCCTAGCAAAACGAGTAACAAGGCTCGATCATACATCCATACCACAACGAGACAAATATACAATATAACAACTAAGAGACACCAAATAGACATTACAAACTAAAAGACAATAGGTAGAGGTGATTTATGTAAAAGCTACGCTGTTACCCATCCCGCATGCTCGATGTCACCGTAAGACGACGCATCTGGAAAGATAGCAAGGATGAGATTTGAAAATCTCAGCAAATGAATTACTTTAACAAGCTATTGAGTTACAGTTCATTAAACATTCATCTTTAACAAATATATTGAGCTGAGCAGGTTAACATTATCTGAAAAACATAAATAAGCCTGACGATACAGCATCCACATGCTATCTCTCCACCAGAATGTGCCCTTTCACTGTTGCAGCGTGTGGGATTCGCCCATCCACATAGTGAGTGTTCCAAATCAGATTCACCCATGGAATGTCAGCCTTGTTGTAGAACTTCTGTGGTTGTTTGACCAGAAGGACCCCATTTTGGATCTGAAGGTTGACAACCCTCAGACCACCTTTGTCCTTGGGTGTACATACATGTTTCCAGGCGACAAGACACTTTCCCTTTGAGGCTGTACTATTCCCCCTCCACAGACAGTGCATTCTTGCCCTATCAATCGTATTAATCACTTTCCTTGGCAGTTAGATTTACTTGTTATATAGGATATGAAAATCTCGTGTGTGGACACATGTAGCCATCACTTTTTTAAAATATATATGCACTCCTATTACAGTAAACTAGTGTACCATGCTTCTGTTTGAAATAGTGGTATACCAAAATCTGCCCCTTTTTACATTAAAGATCCATCACTAACCATCCAAAGAACAGAAAAAACATGTTCTTAGGATAAGAGAGCCTTCTCAACGTCAGCACCACCACCACTTTCCAACTGATCGCTGAGACTCTCGTTGTTCTTCGCCCACAGAACTATGTACAGCCCACTGAACATCAGCACAATACCTGCCAAGCTGCAACAGCAAATAACCAATTTGTTTTCAGTTTCAGAATCACATAAGAAGCATCACGCACTTGTTATCTCATACTGTTACAAATGCAATTGCTATCTCATGATGTTAGATGTATTATCTCTAGAAGACTCCACAGGAGTGTCATAAGTTCAGAACATAATAAAAACTTGACTGACAGCAACATGTCATCAGGAGCGAAATCATATTTGTTTGAATTTATTCTGGGTCCTAAGCATCTGTCAAGTTGAGATATTATATTTCCCCCTTTTTGCTTAGGCCATGCGGATTGGATCTGGAGATCATGTTACCTTCCTAAGCTGACCATTTGTCCGAAAAGAGCAGCAGAGAATATGGCAGAGCAGACGGTCTGCACGGGTCCAAAGATTGACACGAAGAGCGGCCCCTTCTTGCCCAGGCACCATGTCTGAAACACAATGCATGCTCCAACCAACACCCCTCCCTAATTCCAAACAGAAACATTCACCAGCAATTCATGATCAACAGTTTGTATACGACAAGGTTCATGACAATTTTTTCAGGCATTATATAGCTTGCAATTTATTTAATAAGCTAAGATGTGCACACAGGTCCCACTGGAAGTCTGAAAAATGTGTAGTTGTTGTGAACATGAGCAGCTGAGTGATCAAGAGTTGTTGTTCCCTTACCAGTATGACAATCCCTGATATAAGCGTGGCGTCGATCCTCGGTGAGCCAATGTCGATCTTTCCCTCGAGAAAGACTTGCAAGATCGCGATGAAAACAGCCCCCATTGCAGACGTTATGGTGCACATTGTCAGTGGTGCAGGGAAGCTGATCAACGTCACAGCCTGACAAAGATATCGGTACAGCGTTTCAGAGAGTGCCAGATAGTACTAATCCAGCTTTTGGAATTTGGAGTGTATCTGCGGTTTCTTCTGATCTACACTCCATAAGTTGTAGGTAGCAGCAATGTGAAGGAAATGGAACTAATCGTAGCGACTAGCCAGTGATTGTTGATTACCTGCAGCACGGTGTAGAAGGATAAGACAATCACCGCAACGAAGAGGTAGGAGCAACCAAGGATCCAGTCGTAGTAGCTGCTCCCTTGTAATTCAGAGCTTGTCGCGAGGGAAGCTTGCAGGTCTGAAGCTGGAGAGGAGGGGGGCCTCTGCAGGAAGCTCATGGCCATGGCTCCCACCAAGCACACCAGTGTTCCCAGGATCTTGGCCTGCGTGTACTTGCACGCCTTGTCGAACCTCTCCATCCTTTTTTTAGGAGATCATAAATAATCAGTTATGAAACTAAGTAGTAGTACAGTGATCCTTACTTCAACAGATAGGAACAGGAAGAAAGCTTATATGATAATTGCATGCTGCAACTGCTGCTTGGTCGGTGAGAAGCTACCTGAAACAGGCTGCAACGATGAAGATCAGTCCAGGGCTTAAGTTGGGCATGGCGGAGGCGATTGCTGGCGTCGTCTTCTTTATCCCCAAGAGCATCAGTTCTTGGAACACAGTTGTTCTGAATAATCAGTAGACTGCATTATCCGCATGAAATTTTCTCTCGTAACAATTTTTCCAAGCATAAAACTAACACATTCTGAATTGGAGTTCACTCAACACCTTATCCAAGTAGTACTACACATGTTCAGAAAGAACTGTCCGCATGCTATTTTCGGACTTTCAGCTAAAAGTTTCAGTCACTAAACTAATATATGATGACATAGATGGTGCAAACTTCAGAAATAATTTTTCGGTCTTGAGAATTTTTCCATGCATGAAACTAAAGATTGTGAATTGACAACGAGTGCACTCGTCACCTTGTCCCGGAAGTAACTGAACTGCATATGCGTACTGCGTACACATGTTGAGCAGAATTGTTCGCTTGCCATTTTCAGACTTTTTTTTCGAAACAACGGCCGATTTTATATTAGAAGAAGAGAGTTGATTCAGTTTACGAGGGAAATTGGATCCGAAAGCCGTACAACTGCACGGTTAATTAGAGGGAAAACCGACGAAAAAACCCCAAACAACACGATAACGGTGGCAACTAAACCAAAAAGGTTCGCATACCACTCAACATAGCTTTAAAGACGACGGAGTCCAGTGCAGGTCAGCGTTACTAAGCACGCCGCTCTAGCGGCCATTTTCAGACTTTCAATTACAAGTTTCAGTCACTTAACTAGGAAGTAGCCATAGATGGTCCAAACTTGAGAACGAATGCCTACTGCTTTGGCTTATATTTAGTTGGACATGAGCTTCTTGAACTTGAATTTTCAGATTCAATAAAAAAATCGGCGAATTAATTACCAGTATTAAACTAAAGTCGAGAGCTTTCTTACCCTGCAAGAGCAATGAGCACAAATTGAGCCATCAAAGTGCTTGAAATCTTGGAGGGCCATTTCTTCCTGCATGTAATGTACACACAGAACATGGCACGCATCAACCGAAGAATATAATGCAAACTGAAACTGAGCGCCAAAGCAGTGCAAGATTTGGAATGAAGAGAGGGTCACGAAGCAAGCAAGAACCTCTCGAGCACGACGGCGAAGGGGAGGAAGAAGGCGGAGAAGGCGGCGCCGGCGATGGCGATGACGGCCAGCGGGTCCGCGCCGAGGCGGAGCAGGTGGTCGACGAAAACGACGTACCCGGCGAGGACGCACTGCACCAGCAGGAGGCCGCCGACGATGAGCACGTCGTCCAAGAAACCTCGGCCGCCGCCTTGGCCCAGCATTGCTAGCTGTATGGTACTGGCTACAGAAGGAGATTCTGTAAATTTCCTGTAGCTAGCGAGGGATGTATCTACATGACCAAATTAAATCATAAATTGAGGGGAGGAAGAGAGATACATGAGATGAACACACACCAAGTAAGTGTTCACGTATGGTAAGACTTGAATTGGCTGAGAGATGCAGACATGAAGATTGGCAGAGAAAAAGGAAGATGACTGAATTGATGATGCATCAGGTGAGGTCAGGAAGCAGACATACATGTAGAGCAGGATTACTCTGACTCTCTGAGAGAACCCTTTCTTGGCTTCCAGTTTAATTAATCTACTTGAGCAAGAAAGGCATATAGGTAGGATCTGAGTGAGAGTCAGGCGGTGCTTTGCTTGTAAGCCTTAGTGAGCTGAAAGTATTGTGCTCCATCTAAACTCTAACTATAAGTACGAACTAACCTTGTTGCCAAGGAATGAATACTCTGCTCGGCGGCAGCCCCCTTCCAGTCCCCCAAACCTGAATTTGCTTCGCTTGAACGGCGTCAGCGTGTATTGTATCGTACCAGCAAAGCAATGTACCATCACGTCTTCTTTATAGCTGCCTTTCGTTTTTCCCTTTCCTACATACGTACAAATACAACAACCTTGTTTACAAGCATCAAGAGGTACATGCTAAAAAGTCTTTGCCAATCCTGGACATGCACTCCTTTTGGCAGCCGAATTTGTAGATAAAAACGCTGCTACAAGCTAGGCCAAGAAAATTAAAGGCCTTTGGTTTAGATACTAGTGTACGGCAGCTGAGCGACTCTTTAATTTGCCCATGGTGTATGTAGGCATGTAGCTAAGTGACACTTGGAGCCTTAATTATGTCATTGTCATACTTACCATTCATGCATGCCATTAACGAGAGCATTATCATACTACTACCTCAATTCTTTTTACTGGTCAACACGTCTCTAATGTATGTCTCTGACCCGTGCTTTTTTTAAGCATTTGTTATTAAAAGTTATTAAAAATATAATCATTTGAAAATATTTCTCATGACGAATCTACTAATAATATTTTTATGTGACAAATCTTAATACTTTTAAATATATTAGTAATCAAAATTTCTAATGTTCGATACACGCATCCCTAAACAACATCTATTTAAAAACGAACGAAGGTAATACTTATTACTATACTGAGGTTGCTGCTGCGTGCAGAGCTAGCTATATATGCAAGCAAGGCGAAGGCGTACAAGGTAGCTAGACGACGGATACCCTGACTACTGGAGCTTACTGCAATCACTCGAGTGACTTGCTTGTACTTATTTACAACCAATATTAATTGGATGTTGCCGGCACTGCACAATATTTGCTTCTTGCTTGCACTCCATGGCTTTTACATGACTACATTTTTTTCTGGGGAATGGAGATCCTGTCATCTCCCGGCTGACAAGAGCTCAAGCCACAAACGTTGCATCTTCCACAAACGATGCTAGGAAGATTTTTGAGTCACTAGCCTTGCAGGTAGGGGCAAGCAAGTCATATTCTTTAATTTCTCGGAGTTGCTTCCAAGCAAAAGGAATCGCACTTGATGTATTCTATCCAAAGACCCGCATGTAGCATACAAAAAACACACATTTACACAAGGGCGCCAAAATAACACAGAAATTCAACATCTCAAAGCAGGCCAGGTGCACATTTCACAAATCAAAATCAGCCAGGTGCACATTTCACAAATCAAAATCGAGCCATCTCAAGTAAATTCTCGCGTCTGCACGGTCTGCCATAGTAAAATGATAAGGAAAATATTCCAGAAAAGAGATGCAGCCATGTGCCAGCAAGGGCAACTGGACTTTATTAATGTTACACTTGACTTTACTGTTCAATACACGGTAATTCAGAGGAGTATTTGTAACATCCGGATATGGCATCCCGCATCCCCC
Source organism: Phragmites australis (assembly GCF_958298935.1). Classification (NCBI taxonomy): domain Eukaryota; kingdom Viridiplantae; phylum Streptophyta; class Magnoliopsida; order Poales; family Poaceae; genus Phragmites; species Phragmites australis. Next base: position 34,779,866 of record NC_084930.1, on the reverse strand, counting down.
CAAGTAATGCAGTAAGCATTACAACAAAAGTTAGCCTATACACATAACACATAGCTACATATAACCTCATGCATATATATACACACAGCAAAAACTACATACCATCGCATAGTATCCATTCATCCTCGAGAAGGAAAAAGGTAAAGGCGGAAACGTACCATTATACACCACCAGGCTCATACTTGGTGGCAGGCTCACATATAAATTAAGGGAAAAAGGAGAAAGAATCACAAGCACATAAACTAGCTGGCCATCTACATGATGAGCAAAACTAGCCTAAGGTTAGAGCATTACTAAGAGCTATGTACACATGTGACATTACAACATGTGGATAACACCCAGCACACCACCATGCTCCACAGTGACTCACAACGCCATGGGAGCTCGCAGAAGGGAGCTTCTCTCATTTGCTTGTTACCCTGAACAGTGATCCATAAGCTTAGTGAAACAAGTAATATTGCAGGTCAGGAATGAAACTGAAAAAGAGGAATTACATGAATGGAAGATGAAGAGCGTGAGAAGAGCCTGTATCTTGGTCCATGCTTGAACCATGTGAAGATAGCAACCTCCTCTGCAACAGACAATGACTTCCTCAGTCAGAATCCATGGAACACAATGCACTTCCGGGGAGGTTACACAATGTTTACAACTATATGCTTCATTCAACGCATAACATGCTATGAGTCCAAAGGAAAGAAAATTATGGATCATTACAGCTTACAGATAGGAGGCATTTCACCACTTCTAGAGAAGGTTTTACTGAGTGATAGCAAACTGTTGGTTCTGGTGAATTTGTTAGCAAAAACTAAACTGGAAAACCAAACTAAGGGCAAAACACAGGGCAGTACAGCAGCTAGGAAAGCCACACAATTGTTAAACATGCCGACACATCGTACAGAGGCTGTGCAGTGCAGCATGTAGTGAGCACCAGAGTTTGTTGATGCAATTTGGAACAGTGACAAAGAGTAGTTAGGCTAATGAACTGATACCAGAATTCCACCAGATTCGGCTGAATTGAATAGAATTATGGGAGTATTGATTAGATGGTTGGATTAGAAATGAATTCTACAGTACTACCCGATACTTCCTTCACAATTTGTGTACAGAACTAGAAACACTCTAAAGGTAAAAGCAAAAAACAAAGTGAGATGAAAGGAACAAGTGCTTACATGTTCCTCAAAGTTTGGGCTGCTTAAGTTCATAGACAGATTTTTCATCAGAAACAGTACCTGGACATTAAAACCGTCAAACACAACAAATTCCATCGTAGGTGAAATGGCATGATTAATAAACATTAGCGGTACGTGTCAAAAGAAGAAACTAATTTACTAAGCGCAAATGCAGCGCACAAAGAGAAAAAGGAAAATAACATGTTTGGGACAAGTCTATGCAAGCCGGAGAAGTTAATCAACATACCAAGCCTACCAACTGCAATGTCTTGCACTCTTACTTTCCCACAAAGTAAGGGGCAAAGAGCAAGAGAAATAGAAGTTTTGGTCTCAAAAGATATATACAAGAGGCAGAAGCATAGCAAGACTACGAGGCAAGGCCTGGTGATGTTCAAATGGTCTGGAACAACCTTTGTTTGTTCTGAAGCATTATCCCTATGGAGTTGATTTTGTCTAAGTCACACATGGGTATACTAGTAAGCATCAATTACAATGGACAAGCTGGAATGGACTAACACTTGAACTGGACAGCATAATAATGTATTGAATATACCAAATGTACTACAAGCCCTGTTTTTATGACTTTCCCAAGTGACAAGAACCATAAACTACATGCCAGAAAACAATATACTGCATTGCCAAGTTCAAACTGCCTGAACAATGGTTCTAACTCGTAGCAGCTTGTAGACTCTTTGTACTACAATCTGTAGACAAATCTTCATTAAACATGTTAAGAAGATCAAGTACACTGTCCATGCAACAGACAAGATTTGTACAAATAGCACTATTGTAACATGAGGTTCATGCTTGGTGACAAGAGTAAGCAAAAGGACAGATGAATCGATTTAAAAGGAAGCTTAGAGAAGAAAATACCGTTTCAGCATCAATAGGATCCATTTCCCTCAACTTTTGCAAATGTCCATTTGTCTCTGGATCAAATATGCTTCCTAGGAAATGGTATACACGAGCAAAGTCTGGCATGGCTGCAAGTTTCACCAGAATATGCAAAAGAAAGTCAAGAGTATGGCCAAAGAACAAGGTGCACGATTTACACAACTACAGTTAATAATATCTCTACGAAAGGGAGATATGAAAACTAGCAGGGTAAGGATCCCATTTGCACTGTTGCAATTGTCACAAGAGCCCTTACCAACCAGATATTAAGAGCATTATACTAACATGTAGAGTTTGACGGGCCCAATTAAAGTTATCAAATGCAGACAAAAGATAGATCCAACGTAGGTAAATTTCTTCGAAGTTCAAATAGAGCAGTTGATATGGAGTAAAAGGTTCACTTGGGAGTAAATGAACTTTTATAAGACCCCCCACAGTACAATCCTGTCAAGTGCCTAGTGCGTTAATTGTCCTCATGATGTGTGCATGCCAAGTTGTCCACAGTTGTCATCAAGAAGTAAGGTAACAGTGAATTGGATGCATCTACGAGGCTACCATGTCACCAAAGGCAGCAACAAAAATAAAAAGTTGAACTCTTCCAACTTTTAGTGTTGAAGGAGAACCAAGGTAGCTACAAAGAATGCTAAAAGTTTAAAGGCAATACTAATAAATTATTGATAGCACAGAGCAACGGGGCCTTAAATAAAGTCCATTGGTATGTGTAATCAATGATAGCTAGTACCATCTTAGATAATAGAACTTGAGAGTATACCAACATGAGAAGTAACAAACTTGAGCACCATTTCATTCACCACAAGGAAAAAAGGTAATCAGGCTGCTTGCCCTGGGTTACCAAATTATATCATAGTAGCTAATCAAGGAAAAAAATAAGTGGACAAGGATTTCCATTGATATCATAATCATATTGCACAGTGTGTCCAAGATAATCAGATTACTCTTATGAAGTTAAGATCAGCAAGGCATTTGCTGGCATGGGATAGTAAAGTTTATGCAGTCGAAAGAGAAGCTCACCGCGCAGTGGTGGAAGCATGATGTCTTGCTCGGTAGCTTCAGAAGTTGGCCAAGTTCCAGATTGGCTCCCTATGCTACTAGAGTGATTATTTGTTGCACCTGAACCTGTAGCATCTGTGGAGAGTTAGTATTTCATAGAAAGAAATTTGTCGGAAATGGTGTTAACAACAACATAATATTATAAACCTTGTGTATGCCTTGGACTGAAATGATGAGCAGGACCGTTATCCCAAGAAGGAAAGGCATCGTTTGCACTTGAGTCCGAAGCAACAGTAGATGTACAGGCTTGCTCCATTATATGAGAAGCTTGTTGCGGTAAGACAACTTGAGGGGCTGCATGAGCCCCAAAGTTTGTCATTAGATCTATTTACTAAACTATGAACCAATCAGATGCAAGACAACAACAAAAATTCTTACCCTTTTTTGAGGCTTTATGTGGATATGGATGGGCTGCCTTACGCTTTGGCCTAGGTGGTGGCAAATGTTCACCTGTTCCATTCTTTTGAACCTTCAAAAAGTACTTCTGTGCATGGCTCCTGATCTGTTAAAAGGACTGTTTTTTAGATCATGCACAGTTCGTCAGATACAACATAACAAAAAAGCAGCAATTCATTTACTTATTGGAGCAGCGAGTTAACAGTGAGCAAGTTATCATATAATCTTGTTGAAAGAACAAATAGGTGGAGATTGTACACCAAACCAAAATTTCTAAACAAACTTCTTGGAGAAAAATATGAGGTCATGAAATGACCAATTTTCTTAGTCTCCTCATGGCACAGGATTTCGGTATGACCAAGAAGTTCAGACGTTAAAGTATATATTTTTGCAGCAATAGAAAGGTAGCATGGTCCCTTATCATATATTGGTACTAAAAGAAATGTAACCAGCCTAAAACACCGTGTGACAAAGCCACGAACTAAACAGGAAAACAGTAGCAAAAAGTTGAGATTTCAATATCAGATTTTTAACTATACCTGTATTACTGTCTTTGAGCCAATAAATGCTTCGATTTTTTTCCAATCACGATCAAATCTGTTATGCACAGAAGAAAGAAGGAAATATAACAATGAGAATAAAGCCGTTCCAGTTGTCACAGCGGTATGAAATATCCTTAAACTACTAAAGCATCTGTTTAGTCAATAAATCATCCCCCAAAATCCTAATGTTTACCGCGGTTTGAGAATTTAAAGATGTTGCCATCCAGAACAACTCCATGGTGAAATCATAAAAAGGTGAATAGTCAGGATGTAGCAATGAAATGATTCGTTGTTAATTATAACAGACAATTTAGGATGTCCCTCCTGTAGCACATGAAGGGGAAAAGAGTGACTGCCCCCACGAAAAGAGATTCTACTCCAGACATCCCCAATCAGGAGGAAGATAACCTCAGCCACTTCGGGACTCAGCTATTGTATCGATGGAACATGAAGATAACATATGGCGGGACGAACCTATAACAACCCAAACTCCCACCACTGCCCAACAGAAATGCAACCGAGTGTAAGGGCTGTTAGAAGTCGGCGAACTATATACAAAGCTTCCAGCTTTTGATCAAAATTTAGCAGCAGCTCTGGAGAACATGGATGGTCAATAACCCTATGCACGATTCTATCATCAGCAAACTGTGATCAAATTCGAATATAACGCAAGTCAGATCCACCTATGGCCATGAAACCACGCGAAGACGCGAATTGAGCATAATTCTGCAATTAACCAACCCAACTGGATCCCAAGTAAAGGAGAAGAGCACATGAAGCAGCACAAGAGCTAAATCCGGGGGCAGCGCATGAGCGACTCACAGCTGGAGGGCCTCGAGGAACTTGTCGTGCTCGGGCTCGGTCCAGCTCTCGCGCGACTTGGTGATGGTGTACGGCTTCCGAACCCTCCTCGCCCCATCCTCCTCCGCCTCCCCTTCCCCCATCGGCACTAGCGTCGGCGCGGCCTCCTCGTTCCCCTCCCCGCCGCCGCCTCCGACGCCCGGGTCCGACGAATCCAGCGGGTGGGGTGTCGTGCTCATCGACACCGTCAGGTAACCTCGTCTCCAGCGGCCACGTGCTGCCTCAGCTAAGCTAACCTAGGGTTGGCTTCTTCCGTCGCGAGGTGAGGTGTGAGGAGGAGGAGGAGGAGGAGGAGGAGCAGGAGCAGGAGCAGTAGCGGGGGAGGTGAGCCGGTAGCGTCTCTCCTGCGTGGCGGCAGGTTAACATGCCCGAGTAAAAGAGCTGCCTGCTCGACACGAGGAGCTTGCTCAGGCATAAGGAGTTTAAAGTTGTTTGGTTTGGAACAAATGACTGAGGAACAAAACACAAACTGAAAGTACGCTTTCTCAATACATAAAACGCAAGAGGTTTAGTGCATCTCCACCACACCACACAGAGGAGCACGGCGATCCATGGAGCTCACCTACGGCGAGGCTCCGATGATGGGTGACGGAGACCACTAAAATGGAACTAGCGTGCGACGAGGAGTCGTTCAAGGTAGCATACGTGCACCAGTGACACCGGAACATGGTCGGTGGGGAGAGGAGAGCGGTGGCGGAGCTCAGTGCTCGTTGACAGCGATGGAGGAGAGCGCGCGAGAGAGAATGAAGGATCTTGAGAGCATCATCTCGCTGCGGGGGAGCTCGTGGAGGTGCAGGAAGTCGTAGAGGAGCTCAGGAGCAACGAATCGACGGTGGAGAGCGACGGCGGCCTCGGTGCTCATTGACGGCGATGGAGGAGAGCGCGGGAGACAGAATGGAGGAGCTTGCGAGCATCACCTCACTGTGGGAGAGCTTGTGGAGGTGCAGGACGTCACAGAGGAGCTCGAGAGCAGCGGGTCGACGGTGGAGCTTCTTGCGGTGGTCGATGGAGCTTGGCGGCAGGGAAACTTCGAATATGATGATGTTGGATGTGGGTCCACAACGAGAAGAGGTCAAGGAGGTGCACTGGTGAGCGGGGAAGACATGCGCCGAAAGAATCGAGTTGTGGCTCACCGGAGCAGTCGAATTTCACGACGGCGCGACGAAGAAACAACGGTGGGAGAGAGGACTCAGGCGCGAGCGCGAGCGAGACACGTGAGCTCAGACGCTCAATTTTGGATGCCTAAGCCTAACGAAGTCGCCTGAGTCCGGCAGCAACTCTGGTCTTCAACCAAACACCAAATCGCACCACTCAGGCAGTAGTCCGGACAGGCATATTCCCCTCAAGGCAGCAACCAAACAACCTCTAGGTGCAAACGCGACAGATAATTTCCAACTTCCGAATTACTCGGATATCCGATATATCGGATGCTAAATCGGATATCAAATCGGGATAGTATTTGTCGAATAGTGGATGCTTGATATTTTTATTAGATATATACGATAAGTATCTGAATGTCTGTTCAATTATGGACACTTATTAAATCCTTTAACTAGGCTTCAGCTAACCCTAACCCCAAATTCCCCGATAGAGATATCCTCAAATCACAATCGATTGCTCTCTGAGTCTCTATCTCTTCCCGCATCTTGTCCTCACGAATCTAAGCGCACCTCTAAATTTATTGGGCTCTCCTGCATCTCCTCACGCGAAAAATCAAGCTTATTCCTACTCCAAAACCGTTTAAACCCTAACTCCGATAAGATTCAGCCTTATCCGCAACAACAACTTCAACTGCGCCTTGCCCTCTCCCTACACCATCTCCTCCTATTTAATATAACATCCCGAGTTTTAGAATTTAGAATATATATTTGAATATATATATATACTTGTATGTATATATTTAAATATATTATTTTGGCTAAGTATTTCAAAGTGCACCAAATTATTTTCTAAATTAATTCTTGCAACCAATTGATCATATGCACTTTGATTTATTGTTGTTATGGTTCTTTGAGTGGAGATTTAAAATTTAATTCTCTCGAATTCAAATTTATTTCTTAGATTCAATTCAGCTAAAATCCAAATTAATTCAAATCTTTTGAATTCAAATCCTCTCCCAAATCTTAGAGCTTCGCATCCGAATCCTAATCCAAATACATTTATTTGAATTAATACCAAATGTAAATCTAATTCCAAATCCAAATTCAAAGGTTCCCATTTGAATTTAATCCCAAAACATTTTCCCTTTTCCTTTCTTTTCTTGAGCCCATTCCTTTTTCTCCCTTGGGCCCAACTCCTCTCTTTCTCCATCTTCAGTGCGGCCAAGAAAACACTGTGTGGCCCAGCTCCCTCCTTTTTGCGCCAGCTACCAAGCCAACCCAGCGCGCCAGCTACTGAGCCAACCTGGCTGACCTCATGCTCTCCTCCTCTACGCACGCGGGCCGCCATGCGCACACGCACGAGCACCGACAACTGCACTGCCGCTCTCATCTCCCACCTCTAGATAGCCCCTCCTTCTCTGCTCAAAGCCATGCCACCCCTTCTCCCGCATTTAAACCTCAACTATTTTCGCTCCCTCTCTCGAGTTCTCTCTCCGTCTCTTCGCACCCAGCGTGCATGTGGCTCAAGACGATGACGAACGACCACAACTTCGGTGGCCATTTTCCCCTGACCGGACAACGGTCTCGCAACCACGCCACCGCGCTGCTCACCGAGGACAACGCGATCGTAATACCCGAAATTTTGCAAACTTCAAAAGTTGACTGTGGGACCCACAAGAAGTGTAAATTTTGACATTTTGTTCTGTTCCATTGCTTGGATGGATGATCGGAGACTGTGGTTACGTAGATCTCGTCGAGATGATTATGTTTTGCTATCCAACGTCTTGTTTGGGCACTCGGTGAAGTCATAGCGAGCCCAACAAATTTAGACTGTTGGATGAGGAAAAAAGAAGAAGAAGGATAAGTCGGGGGATTGGTCCTCACCCGATCCCACTCGACTCTCTACCACCCGACGCCCTAGGCGTCGCCCAAACACTAGCAGTCTGGTCATCACCGGCATTCAAGCTCACCGCCAAGTTGCAGCCCGACCGCCCGCTGTCACGTTGCGCCGACTGCTAACAGTGCCATGCCGGTCATCGGCCACCAATTGGGTCATGGCACCCATGCTACCACCGCTGGTGGAGGTCCGACCAGGGGAGGAGCTGGTCGATGGAAAGAAGAAAAGGGAAGAAAGAAAGAAAGAAAGAAAGAAAGAAAGAAGAAGAAGAAGAAGAAGAAGAAAGGAGAGGAAGTAAGAAGAGGAAGGAAGAGAAAGAGGAGAGAGAATAAAGAAGAAGGGAGAAAAATGATATTTTCGGGAATTTGCCGGTTTTGGACTTCATTTCATGATCCCGCTACGAAGGTGATTCCTAATTAGTTCTTAATGCTTGTGGATAGTTGGGTTTGTGAAAGTGTATCTGACCCTTATGTGTATTTTTGGTAATTAATGACAATACATATGGACTAACAATTGTGTTGAGAATTATTAGTATGTTGTTTCATAGGTGATGCATGGAGAAGAGATATGCATTAAGATGAATAGACTCTAAGTGATGCTCAAGTAAGTCAATGACAATATCTGTGGACTAACCATTATGTTGAGAATTGTTATTAGATTATTTCATAGGAGATGCATAAATGATAAAGCATGAATTAGTTGAGAAATGTCATGAGTTCAAAGAATTGCATCAAAGTCATTGAGATCTTAGTGATACTCATAAGAAGAAGAAGAAGAAGCTTGAAGAATGAAGGCTAAGTTACTTGTGGAGAAAAGTAACTAAAGATATGTCATTATCAATAGAGTTTTATGAGCTCACATGTGTGCTATGTGCTTGAAAATGAGTGGAGTTAGGTTCTATATGAAGAATGACAATAAGTATGAAGGCTAAGTTACTTGTGGAGATCAAGTAACTTAAGGTATAAAGTTGCCAATTATAATTATGGACTAACCCATGTGTTTTGTGATTGAGAGTGAGTTAGGGGTTATGATCCATAAGAAGTCATAATTTAAATTGAAATCCAATATGCCAAAAGTGAAGAACAAATATTGGATTTCATATTTGATAAAGTGAATTCATTAAAGATTTCGGATACAAAATTGTTGCCTATGGTAAGGCGGTGAAGGACAAGTAAGACTCGGCTGTGATGGATCATCCAGTGGTGAAGGGCAAGCAAATGGCTTGACGCTGAAGGACCAAGGCAGTGGTGAAGAGCAAGTGAAGGATTTTACGTCAATATCGTGCGAGACAACGAGAAGCTACGAGTGATGAATCAATCACATGAAGAATCAAGAAGAGATAGAGTGAAGATGATATAAAAGTTAGTAATTGTCGGAGGATGAACTCCTCAAGCGGGGATCCTGAGGGACCCCCTTTAAGATTCGGCCGAGGGAATGATTCTGAATCTACCTCGTATGTGAATTAATGAGAGTAAATGGAATGTAGGTGGGACGGATGATCGGATGTTGGAGGGAGTAAATGCTCGAGGGGGTTTAGACAGGTTCAGACCGCACGGAGCGTAATACCTTACTCCTGTGTGTATGCTATAAATGCTCTGGGAATACCTTTCTCTGAATCTCTTGTGTTACAAGGGTTTTTGTCTAAGTCTAGGGTTTCGGTCTTCAAGTGTCGATCTCTCTGAGCTTGTTCTTCTTTGTGCTTCGTGTGTCCTGACTTGTTAACTGTCAAACTCTGTCCTCCTCCAAGGTGCACCCCTCCTTTATATCCCGTCGGGGAGGCTTGGCGTGCCCGGAAAGGAGGGCACGAGTTCCCATGAGCCATAAATGAAAAGCAACCATCATGGGGCTGTAGCTTGATGTTACGGGGGGGGGTTGAAAATACGTCCCCGACCGGTCCTGTTGCCCATCATGCCACCTTTTAGCGGGTGCAGCAAGGGGGGCCCACCGGGCAGCCACCGAGCAACCCGCGTGCCCTCCCGATCAGAGCAAGCTTGACACAGCAGGGCGGCAGGCGATATGCCTCGAGCCCAGCGACAATATCCCCAAGCCACGCAGGATGACACACGATGGAACCCGTCGCATTAAATGTCCCCACGCCTCCCTGCTAGGCGGTGGCAGGGTCTGACAACAGGCGTGGGGGGAGTGGTTGGAAGTGATAGACCATACTCCCTCTTAAATGTAGCATCGGACCTCTCACCAGTTGACACATCACCGCTGAGCCCTTGTGGGGTCCACCGGCAAGGGGCCTCTCAGGTCTTCGAGGAACTCGGGTACTCGGGGACCACTGTTCATGGCCCCGAGTGCCCTCTCCCGGAACTGTCTTCTCGGGTCCTCGGGGAACTCGGGTACTCGGGGACCACTGTTCATGACCCCGAGCGCCCACTCCCGCAATTGTCTTATCTGGTCCTCGGGGAACTCGGGTACTCGGGGGCTACTGTTCATGGCCCCGAGCACCCCTCTCGGAACTGGGCCTTCTTGGACCTCGGGGAGATAGTCCACGAGGGAAAGCGCCACGTGGCATTCTACTTGTTTCGCGCATTTTGGAAAACATGCGTCGATGTTTGTATTACAGAGACTTTGTATGTATTGCGAGCGTGCCAGTATACAGAGTATACAAAAGTAGAACACGGGAGACAATGTAATGGAATCGTAACTTTATTCATTCGTGTAGAATTCATAAAGTACATCTTCGATTACAGTTGTTTTACACCCATACGCACACGCTATCTGACTTTTTGCTTTACTTCGGCGATTCCTTTGTCTTTTGGTTTCCGGGGCTTCGTGAAGCGCTTCCGGTTAATTACGCCCGTCTTCGGGCTACCTCCGATTAAGCTGCTGGCGGTCGTCGTATTCAGGTCGTCTCCGAGTCTGCAAGGTTGTAGTCACACGCAAAACAGACCAAGCAAAGTGACAGAATTAGAAATCAAAAGTAATAAAGGACGGGATAAGCAGTCCAGCCAAAGCTTCGGGACTGTATATGGATCCCGGGTCATCATCGGCCTCGTCGGCCTCAGAATTATGTTTTTGTCATCATCGACCTCATCGGTCTCAACAGATCTCATGAAGCAACAGTAGGGACTTTCTTTCTTTCGTGGTAAGCATCATCGAAAGGCGTCAATATAGAATTCATGGACCATCAACATTGAGTCCACTGAACTTTCTTTCCTCTCTTCTTTCTTTTCTTCTTTCTCAACATGAAGCTAGCAGCACAAGATAAGTAATGATCACAAGCCGTAACTAGCCACATGGAATAGGATCAAAATGCATAAGGGACAGTATGAAATTGCCCACATAAATGACAAGATCAAAATAGATAATGCCAACAACAGCCCCTCTTTTTCTTTTGCTTCTTTTCCCTGAAACGGATCATCACCATTGAGCAAGGCATGTAGGATAGCTCAGGATCAATAACAGGGCAATCAGCAAGAGAGCCCTTTGCAGTTTTTTCATAAGCACAGCACAGAGGCCACCTTCTTTGCACGAGCTCGGCGCCGCCGGCCGGTTTGATTCTTGCATGAACATGGCGTAGAAGTTGTTTTGATTTTTTGCATGAACACGGCATGAAAGCCGGTTTGATTTTTGCATAAACACGGCACCGACGCCGGTCGGTATTTCTTTTGCTTTTGCACGGGCACAGAGGCCTTCACCATTGAGCACCAGAGCATAGAAGGGAGAAGAATAGATCGTCGTCGGGCCTCAGAACTTTCATCACCGGCCATCGGCTACGGGGTAATTTAGTATTTGGGGCAATCAGAAGCATGCCCACATCAGTGAAAACACCATCACAGCGCAAATGCAAAGCAGAACAACCGGGCCTCGGATTATTCCTTATCGGCCGCGGCAGACGCTAGTGCATGCAGAACGACGGCGGCACGAAGGCACGCGCACAGAGACAACCATCACAGGACAGCCACCATCCATCGCAGAGAATAGCACGAGTTCGACTTCCGGGGGCGGCCTCAGGTTTCATCACTGGCCAGCCCCCCGGCGACCTCAGCGCATCAGGGGAGGAGAAAGAAGGAGCAGTCATGGCCGAGGCTCACCTTGGGTCGACGGCATGGCGAGAACGGCGGCAACAGCGAATTCCGATCGTCAATGTGGACGGACAGCGGGGAGGCAGCACCCCTTCAAGGCCTCGGCCACGCACTGAGGAACGGCGGAGAGTACTGGACAGCAACGGCGAGTACTGTACGTCGGCGGCGTGTACTGAACGGCGGCGGCAAGTCTCAGAGAGCGAGGGCGCAATGTGGCAGGGGGTCGGTGGGAGAGAATTTTTTTTCCCCTCTGCAGCCGAATTCCCCCTGCTTTATGTGGGCGCCGGTCGGGTAGAGATAGAGGGGAATCCAAACCGAAAATCGTTGAGAAATCCCTGCGAGAGACACAGTCCGGAACCTTCCCCAAATCCAAACAAATCCGGATGAGTCCCTCTCTAATCCCACCCGGAATTGGTTCAAATCGGGCTTAGAGATAGAGAGAGGAGATGGGGCTTTGATTTGGATAGAGATGAGAGGAGGAGGGGGCTGATTTTGGTGGCGGCGTGAGGGAGAGAGGGGGCTGCAAGGAGCTGCTCGATGTGGAGCGTGAGGAAGAAGGAGGGGGCGCTCCCTGGGCTTGAGCGGCAGGAAGAAAGAAAAAAAAAAGAAAGGCCGGAGGGGACAGCCCAATCGGCAAAAGAAAGGCATGGGCTACCTTGATGTGCCATGACGTGTGGAGAGAAAAGGACAGGCCCCCATCTCTCGTACAGACTAAAGTTGATGTGTGGAGAGAAAAGGATATTATTTTTTTTTTCCTTTTTTTTTCTTTTTCTTTTGTATATGTGCATATGTGAATGAATACGGGGTGCAAAAATACGTCAAAATAGCATCGTACAAATGCCCCCCACCAAGTTGAGCTCACGCGAGGAACAAAGCGGAGCTTTACTTGGTGCACGAACTTGAAGAAAGAATAGCTGCCGAGTATCACTCCGGAACCAGCCTTTCGCTGCGTCCGCTTTGTAGAGCCAGCCAGCGATGAAGATCTTTGATTTGTGGGCACAGACGCACCACTCCTCAGAGGAAACTAATGAACTCTACTGCGGCCTTGGGAGGCGCCAGCCAGTATCGTTGAAAAGGGGTTGAGTCCGCTGCGATCTTGGGAGATGCCAGCCAACGTTGTCATAGAAGGCAGAAGGCTCCACTGCGACCTTGGGAGGTGTCAGCCAGTGAAGGACATCTGGAGAGGTTTTATCAACTCTACTGCGACCATGTAGCAGCCACGGTGTCAGCCAATAGGGTTGAAGGGTGTCACAGTTCCACGTGTACCGCACTGGCACGCTTCACTGCTCCCAGAAATTCTCAGTTACGGCGTACTTGGCACCACTTCCGAGGGGATCCTTGATTCCACTGCGACCTTGGGAGGAACAACCAGCGTAGGCGAGGAAGAGACTAACTCCACTACGACCTCGGGAGGTGCCAACCAGTGAAGGTGTAGAAGGGTAAACTCCACTGCGACCTTGGGAGGTGCCAGCCAGTGAAGGTGTAGATTTCGCAGATCCGTAAACACGAAGATGGCATACTTCTCTGCTTCATCAAGCTGCAATAGCTATGAAAATATGGCTAAATTATACTAATAAAAAAAAAGAAAAAGAAAATGCATACTAACAGTCCCGTTTAATGCATTTGATATTTTGAAATATGGGCTTTTCTTGTGTCACTGAGCTATGAGGTGATCCCAAGATACAGCCACAAGAGACTCCTTCCTCAGGAGACGACGAAGAGTCATGACAGTTGCATTTAGTTGTATGACACATCAGTGTACGTGTGAAGAACACATGTCTGAAAGTGCTTCTGAAAACGATGGGGGTTCCCCAAAACTGCCTCGTCGGCTAAAGCAAGTTGACAATCCTGTACTCCTTGGAGGCTGAATTTGTGCATGGCATGGATCAAAGATGGGTAGAAAGCAAGATGTGGCATTGTTGCCTCCATTTTCTGCGAGGGTGGTGAATGATGATCACTCGCCGGCATTCGCAGTCTTCATGCCACCCATTGATGGTGACTCTCTTGCACTTTGATGTTTCTTCTCTCTTAAATTTGGGATGAATTTGACCAGATGATACATTAGATTGGATGTTTTGATCATTGGTTGACCTTCGTTGAGTCTTTGAATTTGCTTGAACTTGAGCTTGATCTTGAGAATGTGAATGCCTTTGAGATTCCACCATCCACGCTCTGTGGTACTAAACCTCGCGGGCAACTTTTGGTGTAGCAAGGCCCTTGTTTTGATCATGCCGGGGTGGCAAGAAGCTTCACACATACCCACGACTTGTGTCGGGAAGGTAGCCATCTCTCGCTCTTTTCCTATAGTTGTCCCCGGGTGAACTTATGCTGGGGTAGAAGAGTACAGGATTAACAACGACTGGTCGCTTCAAAGTCAGAATGAGTCAGCCTCGACGCCCAAGCGTAGACAGAGGAACATGTGTCTTTTGTGCAATGTGTGTTTATTATCATAGCTTAAAGCTGTCATGACACTTCATACATCTCTGGAGGTTAATCCTGCAAGTAGCCATACCCTGGGATCGCAACTCGGTGACAGGTAGAAAGGCAAAGATTATTGTTGGGTGAATCAACACCCTTTATTTTATGAAAATACACAACGATCCTCGGATTTCTCCCTTTTCAATGTTAATCCAAGGGGAATGGAAGACGTTTTTTTTTTTAAGCAAAAAACTTTTTAAGAAAGCGGCCATTAATAGGGGGCATTGGACGAACGCCCTCCTGATTAATAAGCTGATACGCACCTCCATCGTAAACCTGCTCTACAACATAGGGCCCCTCCCACTTTGGCTCGAATTTGCCTTTGCTTTTGCCGGTGAGAATGATCGGGCGCCTCAAAACGAGTACTAACTCACCCTTCCTGAATACGCGAGGTTTGACAAGCTTGTCATACGCTCGGATCATGTTTTGTCGATAGAATTGTAAATTTTGGAGAGCGTTGAGGCGTTCTTCTTCAAGGGCATCCAGTTCTTGGAGCCGCAGGCAAGCCCTCTCATCTTGTGTGATTTCATTGTGTATGGCAATCCGGAGCGCAGGAAGCTCCAGTTCTAGTGGCAAAACAGCCTCCGTACCAAAGACAAGTGAGTAGGGCGTCGATTGTGTGGGGGTACGAACGGTGACCCGATACGCCCATAATGCTTCGAAGAGACGATCATGCCAATCCCTTTTGTGTTTTGTGACTGTCTTTTTCAGAATACCCACGAGGGTCTTATTAAAAGCTTCAGCCAGGCCATTGGCCTGAGGATAATACCCTGTGGAATAGTTCCATTGAATCTTGTATTTTTCAGCAAACTTATAGATCTTACTTGACTTGAAAGACAGTCCATTGTCAGAGGTGATGCGATGAGGAACTCCGAAACGGTATATGATGTTACGCTCGAGGAAGTTGATGACGTTGTCGGATTTCACCTCCCTCAAAGGAACTGCTTCCGACCACCTGGAGAAGTAATCAGTGGCGGCGAGAATGAATTGCTGCCCTTTAGAAGAGGGCGGCTCAATTTTTCCAATTATGTCGATACCCCAAGCGTCAAAAGGCCAAGAGGGTATAGTCGGATGTAACGGAACTGGGGGACGATGCTTGAAATCCCCGTGTATCTGGCAGTCATAGCAAGATCGTGCCACTTGAATGCAATCGGTCATCATACCGGGCCAATAGCCTCCTGAAAGCTTTAGGCTATGGTACATCTTTGGCCCGCTCTGATGTCCACCACAAACACCTGCGTGTACCTCTTTCAGGGCTTTATCTGCCTCGCTTCGGGACAGGCATCGAAGAGGCATCTCATGCCCATAAGAGCGTCGATACAGGACTCCCGCTTTGTATATGTATGAGGGGAGTCGCCTTTGCAATTGACGTCTTGCGACGGGGTCACTTGGCAGACTACCGTGCTTAAAATAATCTAAGAAAGGCTTGCGCCAATCTTGTTTATCAACTTCGGTAGTCACCACGGTGTTCACTTCGTGGTCTTCGGGAATGAGCTCGAGTACGGCTGGTAGAAGCCATCTTTCTTCGATTTTCACTTCTGCTTGCCCATCGGGTAATACGAGGGCTGCGGCTAGCTTTGCAAGAGCGTCCGCTGAGGCGTTCTTGCTTCGAGGGACGTGTCTGATTTGTATGAGTTCAAATTTCTCCATGAGTTTGTGAGTGGCTTCCCAATATGCTACCAACTCAGGTTTGCGCACTTCATAGACTCCATTAACCTGTCTCACAATGAGCTGAGAATCTCCGTACGCGTGAAGAATATGTATCTCCATGGATAATGCGAGAAGGAGCCCAAAGATGAGGGCCTCATACTCGGCTTCATTATTGGAACATTCCTCCTTAAGCAAGGAAAAAGAATGGTATAAAGTTTCTCCTTTGGGGCTTTTGAACACTATTCCTGCACCGGCTCTCCTACGAGGAGTCCCGTCGGGGTCGGACTCCGTGCGTGAAGCACCGTCGAAGTAGAGTTCCCATGGAGCCTCCATGACAATTGTGAATACTTCCTCGTCGGGCAATTCTGTGACTAAGGGCGAGTCATCCGGAACGGGATGCGCCGCTAGGAAGTCAGCCAAAGCTTGTCCTTTAATGGCTTTCTGAGGAACGTACGTGATGTCGTACTCCATCATCAATAATGCCCATTTTCCGACCCTGCCTATAAGGGCGGGTTGACTGAGGATGTACCTCACAGGGTCCGCTCTCGCAATAAGCTGGACCTCATGTGCTAGCAGGTAATGTCGTAGCTTCTTGAGTGCAAAGATTAGTGCTAAGCAAAGTTTTTCAATGGGGGAGTAATTACATTCAGCTCCCACCATGGTTCTACTCAAGTAGTAGCATGCAACTTCTTTTCCTTCGTCGTTAATCTGCCCAAGAAGAGCACCGACGGAAGCGTGTTGTGCTGCGATGTATAAAATGAGAGGCCGCCCTTTGATGGGGGCCATCAGCACCGGTGGATGAAGCAAATATTGCTTAATGCTATCGAAGGCATTTTGGCACTGCTCGTCCCAAATGAACGGCGCACCTTTCTTCATGAGTTTGGAAAAGGGCTGAATTCGCCCGGACAAATTAGAGATAAAGCGTCTTATGTACGCTAATTTTCCTTGCAAGGACTTGAGTTCTTTTAAATTTTCCGGTGGAGGCATCCTGAGGATCGCCGTTATCTTCTTAGGCTCGATTTCAATGCCTCGGTAGCGGACGATGAAGCCTAGGAAAACGCCGGATTGCACGGCGAAGGCACATTTGAGCGGGTTCATCTTGAGTTGGTACTTACGCAGTCTCTCGAATACGACGCGCAAATCTTCTTGATGACGCTCACGCTCTCGGGTCTTGACCACCAAGTCGTCAATGTAGCATTCTACGGACTGGTGGATGAGGTCATCAAAGATGATCGTCATAGCGCGCTGGTATGTAGCACCTGCATTTTTCAAACCAAAGGGCATTACTGTATAGTAAAAATTACCCTTCGGGGTCCTGAATGCTGTGTCGATGGCGTCGTGCGGATCCATCTTGATTTGGTTATAGCCAGAGAACCCGTCCATGAAAGAGAGGGCTCCAAAACCTGTAGTAGAATCGATCACTAACTCGGTGATCGGAATAGGGAAGTCGTCTTTCGGGCAAGTGCGATTCAGGTCACGGAAGTCTACACAAACCCGGACTTGCCCGTTCTTCTTCATTACCGGAACGATATTAGCGAGCCATCGAGGATATTGCACCTCTTTGATGAATCCTGCTTTAATCAACTTATCGACTTCGGCAATAATGTCATCTTGTAATTCCGGGCGAAAATGCCGCGGATGCTGTTTAATGGGACGAAATTGTGGGTCTATCGCTAGTTTATGAGTAGCAACACATGGGTCAAGGCCCGGCATTTCTTTATACGACCATGCGAAACAGTCTCGATATTTCATTAAAAATTGCTTATAATCTTCGCGCTCTTTGGGTGAGAGCGTAGCACTTACAAAAGTGGGGCGAGGATCATCCTCACTCCCGAGATTAATCTCTATAAGCTCATCTACAGTTTGCTGCCCGCCGTCCTCCAACTGGTAAGGAGCCGGGGCAGCATTGAGGATTTCTCCATAATGAATTGGCGTCGCTTCATGTATCTTGGCCAAGAGGTATTGCTCGTCTCTCAAGCCATGTCGCGCGTTCGCAGCAGCGCAGAATGATCGAGGTTGATGAGGGACTTCATATATCTCGATCAAGTCCTCTTCATCGGATGGCATTTCTTCATCATCCTCGTGCCCCCAGTCTTCACCTGTACAAGTAGTATTACACATAACAAATTCGGAAACATCTTCACACTCTTCATCGCTCTCACACGAGGTGAAGGGACGATAGCCGAGTCCGTACCTAGTACGAGGGAGACGACCCTTTTTCACGAGTCGTTCTGACTGGCTCCACCATTCTTCACACACGTTGGGTGGAGATGGTAATCGCTGATTCCTTCGGAGCTTTATTCCGGACCTCTCGAGTAAGGGGACCATGCTTGGTTCCACCCTCAAAGTCCCGATGATCTCCTCCTTATCCGACTCAGTATCTGGAAAATTCAACACAAGGTTACAGCACTGAGTATGTGGAACCTTATAGAAAAGGGTCGGGCTTGTGTATCCCTGAGGATCAGGAATAGCCCAGACTTCTAATGGTGTAGCAACTGAAGTGTAAAGTGATGGAAGCGGAAGAAGAGGGGAGCTCGAGGCCACCTTCTCTATTTTAGCGACTATCTTCTTCACTCTCCCCTCTTTATGCTCAGGGGATGTAGAGGTGGCTACTTTATTAGTCACCTGAAGTGTTTGCGCAGCGGCCGGAGGGGCATCTATTGAGCCCTCATGCGCTGTTATAAGAGGTTTTTCTATATTAGCATTATACTCGAAAAGTATCGGGGAAGATATATTCCCTTCAACTTTAACGGAAGGCACCTCTATCCAGGGCCTTGCTTCTGACCTTGTCAGGGTAGTAGTCATTGATGATGCTGACGAAGAGGCCTCCAAGTTCCCCGAGATTAAGGGCGTCGTGGAGGTGGGAGATGCGGAGTTCCAACTCCAGAACGTGCCTGAATTGTCCTCTTTGATTGCCCCCGGTCCTTGCTGTCGTCGAGACACGGGAGCGTACGATCGAGGCTTTCCTCGGTCCCTACTGCCACGAACGCGAGGGAAAGAGCCTCGTTGTCTTGAGCATGGTGTGATTAGGAACTCCATCTCGGAACTGGAGGATGTTGGGTCGGGTGTGATCATGACATCCACTGTTGGGGTCGAGCGACCCAAACGATCTTCTCCACCGGCGCTAGGGAAGAAGTACTTAGCATCTGCATGGTGCACTTCTTGCACCGTGTATGGGGACAAATTATCGATGATTTGATGTTGTTCTCCTTTATTATCCACGAACTTGAAGCATTGGTGCAACGTAGAGGGAACAACCTGGTATTTGTGTATCCAAGGTCTACCCAATAGCGCCGAGTATGATGTCACAAACTCGATGACGAAGAACTTCACCTTAAAGCTGAAGGTGGACATTTGTAACCTCACGGTGATGGAGCCCAACGCCTTGCTCCCATTGCTGTCATAGCCACATATGACCACGCTGGTTGGCTCGAGATCATCCATCGTATACCCAGCTCGTGTCAAACTGCGAATAGGCAGAAGGTTGACTGCCGAGCCAGGGTCTATGAGCACACGACGAAGATGTGCGCTCCCAATGTTGCCTTCAATGTATAGTGGCCGATTATGATTACTCGTCTCAACCATCTTGTCTTCCTCGGAGAATGAAATTTCGTTGGCTTCAGCAAGAGTGCTAAGGAGCCGGTGTTTGGCCATAGCCGTCTCGTATACATGAGGAGCTTGGAGGGCCTTGATTAAGGCCTCTCTTAAATTTGGCATGAGCATCAATGCGTCATAAACGCTCAATAATGCTGGAATGCGCTTTAAGTGAGCAATAACATTGTACTCTACGCCATCATCTTCTTTTCCTAACGCTTTTGATGATGAAGGCTTGGCTTCTTTAGTGGGGATCTTTTCACGTTGCAACCCATCGGCCTTCTCAACTCGAGGCCGTTGGAGCTTTGCTGGTTCGGGAAGTTCTCTCCCATTCCTCAAGTTCATATGTACTTCTTCCATGTCACCCTCCTCAGTAAATGCAGCTTCCGCTTCAAGAGCCTCACGCTCTTCGGGAGTAATAGCGACTCCCGAGTTTGAATCCTCATCATCTTCACTTGCGGCGATGGCATTACATTGCGCCGCCTCGGAGGATGGAGTAGTGTCGAGAATGTGTTCATCTCTTGACGTCGTTGGCTGCCCCCAGGTCCTAGGGAAGAATTGACCTAGTGTAGGCAACATGGTAATTCTCCGCGGGAAAGCCTCATCTCCCTCCGACTCGGGAATGAATCGGGGAGGCATACGCCGTTGACTTGAATCACGCCATGCAATTTGCACCTGCGCTGAAGGAGGGTTAACTTGATAGTTTGATCGTCGAGCCCTTGAAGGGCGCCTTTGCGGTACCTGCTGCCACTGTTGCTCCTTCACGCGATGAGTGATGGGCGTGAGCCGAAGCCTCTCGAACTGATCTTCTACTTGGGCGAATGGCACCCAATACTCTTCTTCTTCATTTATATGAATAGATGATGAGCCATTATGTCTCACTGTTACCACATTAGCAGTATGGTAATCTGGGTTCATGGCTTCAGGCTTTAGGGCCAACCTCTTCTCGTCGACCGCTCTTTGCAACCACTCTTTGAAAGCGATGCAATCTTCAATAACATGCCCTACGTACCGATGGTACGGGCAATACAAAGGATTTTCAATCATGGCGACCTGCTCAGGTCTTGCCGGAGTAGGTAAATTCACAAGCTTTTGCTCGTTCATCTGTTCGAAGAGACTTTTGATGAGGTCTCGTCGGAAGACATATTGCTTATTCAGCATCTCCCGGACATTAGGACGCACAGTTGGTCTTGGCCGTTCATTCTTCGGGCCAAAGACTGGAACGGCACTTGTAGCGTTTGCCTCAATTGATGCCTTTGCCTTATTGCCATTTCCGGCCGGCTTACTCGAAGACCCAAACCGTCTAGTGTTGTCGGTGGAGCCTGCGTTCTTGTACATCTCCATGATGTGTGGTACCTTCTCGAACTCAAGCTTGGTAGCCGCAACGGCATCTCCAAGTGAACTGAATGTCTTGGGATCACGTCTTGAGACTCCGACCAACCAGTGTTGTAGCATGCCGTGGATGCACATTTGCACGGCATCTTCTGGATGCATCTCTCTTGCGAGACGAACGTAGTTGTTTCTAAAACGGACGATGTAATCTTCGATCCTCTCATCCCGTCTTTGTTTAATTTGGGACAACTCTAGAATCGAGATGTCCTTTCTCATAGTGATGAAATGTGACTTGAATAGCTCTTTCATAGCAACCCAACTGTGCACCGAACCCGCAGGCAGACGGCTATACCAGTGGAAGGCAGCTCCCGTCAAGGAAGCTGAGAATTGGCGCAGTAGTAGTGATGGGTTATTTGCAGTGTCTCCACACACTGACTCGAAGTAAACAAGATGTTCAGTGGCATCACCGGTTCCGTCAAACAAACGGAACTTCGGTGGATGCCAACCTGCAGGGAATGCGACTCGATCATGCCACACTTCATATGGCTTGTCGAGCTCACTCTCTAATGGTCTTGGAGCCTGCTCGGCCACCAATTGACGCATTCTTCTGTTGACTACGTCTTCTGCGATACTGTGGTAGTCTCTTAGCGTCACAGCCGGCGCAACATGTGTGGCTGAATTTGCCGGCATGGCCATGACATGTGGAGGAGTGGCGCCCGTTTGATGAGTATGCGTGCCCCCTGCCCCTATCAGAGGAGGATTGCGCAACTGAGACGCAGCTTCGAACTCAGTAAACTGCGGATCAACTTGAGGGACCCGGAGTACGTTAGGTGGTGGTGGCGGTGCACCTCCTGATGTAAAGTGTAGCATCATGGAGCAGAGCTGGTCCACTCTCGCGGACAACTCGCTTACTTGTCTTCCAAGAGCGCTATTATGCTCATTTTGAGTGCCCAAATGTGGTAGAGGTACTTGCTGATGTTGACTGCTTGTACCCCCTAGGGGTACTGTAGATGGTATTGTACCCGCGCCCAGGGGTGGTTCTTCGCAAATGCCTTCATTTTCATTGGCCATATTTACAGGCGCAACGTTTAGGCCTTCTGGATCTTTTTCGTCTCCGGACAACGCCGAAGGTGCTAGCCGGGAGTAATGTGGCGACTGAGAGCGTGCTTCAAGCGAGTCTGATGTATGAGCCCCGGGACTGTATTGTCCCTCATCCTCGGATGTGACGGGGCTACTTTCTATTCGATGTCGAGCAGTCATCTTCAAGCGTGTGTCGGGGCCAGGACGTGTAGCCACCGTGTGTAACTGATCTTGATCTTGTGGTAAATGCGAAGAAATACTTCTGTAGGTATCAGGGTGGTCATACGAAGAAGACCCTCCTTCAAATGATTTGTATTTCCCGGACACGGGGAAACAAGGGGCGATTATGGCCTCCTTCTGTAGTCTTGCAGCAGTTTGTGAGGACCTGCCGAAGCAAGCCTTTGGATTTGGCAAAATTTCCTCCTCGGAGGAGTATGCTAGCTCGTGTGTGATAGGAAGGGGTTCCCAGTCGGAGTCTGATTCTTCGGGGTTGAAGACCCCGATGGTGCCGCACATCATGATGTCTCCGTCATTGGACTTTTTAGAGCTCTCGGACGTAGTATCATAGTTTGTCGAAGCATCCGAGCTTGGTTCTACAGGCTGTTGGGACCTTTTAGTAGTAGATGGCGGTGTCGTTTCCTCAGGGACAGTTGCAAGTTTGTCCTCCGTTACTGGCTTTTCATTTTCTTTAGTAGCGAGAATTTGGGAGGGTTGAATTGGCTCAACCCTTTGCTGGTGCATGGCAGGCCCTGTTGAAACAGGGATAGTGCCATTGTCTTGTGTTTGACGTGGTTTTGGAGCCAGGCGCTCTAAGAGGAAATTGTATCTCGGGTTTTGTTCGAGATTCGGCGTTACCCGAACGCTAACTCTTCCATCCTCCGGGTGTACTTGGCCATCTGCCCGAACGCGGACTTGTACATGACGTAGAACAAGGTCTTGTAATTCGCGAAACCAGGCTTGCCGGTTTCTCTTTCTTCGCTCGCGCCTACGTTGATTCTCGTTGAGAATATACGGGGCTGAGTATCTAGCCGATGAAGTGGGACGACGTGCCGGTCGTGTAGGAGCCTCGTGCCTCGGGGCTTCATGACTGGAGGAAGCCACCTCATAGGGAGGCCTTCGATCGCGCCCAAAGGGCCTTCTTGGATACGCGTAGTCTTGGTGATGTGACTCTTGATCCCAACGAGTGGGTGGCCGCATTTGACGTGGCCGATATGTTGTTGGCGGAGGGCCTCTTCGTCGAGGAGCCTCGGCGTGGCGATCTTGATGTTCATGATGATTTGTAGGACGGGGATTGCCTCCAGTCCGTGAAGTTTCTAACACAGTTGTACTGCGAAGCTGTCTTTCGAGACCATTCATTTGGTCTCTAAGTTGCTGTAGTTGTCGTTGTAGCTCATCAGGTCGAGGCGCCGGCACTTCACTTGGAAGCACGGTGAACTGTTTTGTGTCTTTGGACGAAGAAGGGTCAGTCGTCACACTGACGTGAAAACAAGGCACCCAGTGCTGGCAGCCAGCAAGACTGGGGTTGTAGAGCCTGCGCCTCCTTCCAAGGCGATGAGACAAAAATTCCTCCACTATGGCCTCTCGAGCGGGGAGTCTGGCTCGTGTCTCGTGATGAATCCATGCGCGAGGCATGAGCTCACTCGAAGCAGCTTCTTCATCTGTGATGCAATTTGAAGTAAAACGGGAGGCGATCCGCTGTCGGAGCCTCTGAGCTTTAATGATCTTACGCCGGCAATTCCGGCGTGCATGTTCCTTCCTATCTAGACGAGCAAGGGTGACGCTTCGACGCAAGTTCTCGCAAACCGCGTCTAGTGCCACGACCAACTCAGCTTTTGTTTTCTCGGAGAGGGGTAAACCCTCTAGCATAGCTTTGGTCTTAGTGATAACGCTGTGGCACTCATCCTTGATTTGTGAAAAGGCTCTCTTTTGAGCCATGTTTGTTATAGGAGCCTGAGCTGGCTCCTTCGTCATTTTGGAGTAGATGGCACCCTCGTGCTGGATGATGACCACCGGCGGGAGTGTTCCGAACTGTAGGATCGTGGGAATCGAGTCGCGGGCATGAACGAATCCACCTGCAGCCACAGCGTCTCTTGGTTAGTATTTTCCCGACGATTTCTTTGCAAGTAGCACTTGTAGACTCGGGAGACCATCTTGACGACCAGCGCAGTGCAGCAAAGATGGGAGGAGAACCATGTCCCACTGGGCGTGCCATTTTGTTTCGCGCATTTTGGAAAACATGCGTCGATGTTTGTATTACAGAGACTTTGTATGTATTGCGAGCGTGCCAGTATACAGAGTATACAAAAGTAGAACACGGGAGACAATGTAATGGAATCGTAACTTTATTCATTCGTGTAGAATTCATAAAGTACATCTTCGATTACAGTTGTTTTACACCCATACGCACACGCTATCTGACTTTTTGCTTTACTTCGGCGATTCCTTTGTCTTTTGGTTTCCGGGGCTTCGTGAAGCGCTTCCGGTTAATTACGCCCGTCTTCGGGCTACCTCCGATTAAGCTGCTGGCGGTCGTCGTATTCAGGTCGTCTCCGAGTCTGCAAGGTTGTAGTCACACGCAAAACAGACCAAGCAAAGTGACAGAATTAGAAATCAAAAGTAATAAAAGTCGGGATAAGCAGTCCAGCCAAAGCTTCGGGACTGTATATGGATCCCGGGTCATCATCGGCCTCGTCGGCCTCAGAATTATGTTTTTGTCATCATCGACCTCATCGGTCTCAACAGATCTCATGAAGCAACAGTAGGGACTTTCTTTCTTTCGTGGTAAGCATCATCGAAAGGCGTCAATATAGAATTCATGGACCATCAACATTGAGTCCACTGAACTTTCTTTCCTCTCTTCTTTCTTTTCTTCTTTCTCAACATGAAGCTAGCAGCACAAGATAAGTAATGATCACAAGCCGTAACTAGCCACATGGAATAGGATCAAAATGCATAAGGGACAGTATGAAATTGCCCACATAAATGACAAGATCAAAATAGATAATGCCAACAACAGCCCCTCTTTTTCTTTTGCTTCTTTTCCCTGAAACGGATCATCACCATTGAGCAAGGCATGTAGGATAGCTCAGGATCAATAACAGGGCAATCAGCAAGAGAGCCCTTTGCAGTTTTTTCATAAGCACAGCACAGAGGCCACCTTCTTTGCACGAGCTCGGCGCCGCCGGCCGGTTTGATTCTTGCATGAACATGGCGTAGAAATTGTTTTGATTTTTTGCATGAACACGGCATGAAAGCCGGTTTGATTTTTGCATAAACACGGCACCGACGCCGGTCGGTATTTCTTTTGCTTTTGCACGGGCACAGAGGCCTTCACCATTGAGCACCAGAGCATAGAAGGGAGAAGAATAGATCGTCGTCGGGCCTCAGAACTTTCATCACCGGCCATCGGCTACGGGGTAATTTAGTATTTGGGGCAATCAGAAGCATGCCCACATCAGTGAAAACACCATCACAGCGCAAATGCAAAGCAGAACAACCGGGCCTCGGATTATTCCTTATCGGCCGCGGCAGACGCTAGTGCATGCAGAACGACGGCGGCACGAAGGCACGCGCACAGAGACAACCATCACAGGACAGCCACCATCCATCGCAGAGAATAGCACGAGTTCGACTTCCGGGGGCGGCCTCAGGTTTCATCACTGGCCAGCCCCCCGGCGACCTCAGCGCATCAGGGGAGGAGAAAGAAGGAGCAGTCATGGCCGAGGCTCACCTTGGGTCGACGGCATGGCGAGAACGGCGGCAACAGCGAATTCCGATCGTCAATGTGGACGGACAGCGGGGAGGCAGCACCCCTTCAAGGCCTCGGCCACGCACTGAGGAACGGCGGAGAGTACTGGACAGCAACGGCGAGTACTGTACGTCGGCGGCGTGTACTGAACGGCGGCGGCAAGTCTCAGAGAGCGAGGGCGCAATGTGGCAGGGGGTCGGTGGGAGAGAATTTTTTTTCCCCTCTGCAGCCGAATTCCCCCTGCTTTATGTGGGCGCCGGTCGGGTAGAGATAGAGGGGAATCCAAACCGAAAATCGTTGAGAAATCCCTGCGAGAGACACAGTCCGGAACCTTCCCCAAATCCAAACAAATCCGGATGAGTCCCTCTCTAATCCCACCCGGAATTGGTTCAAATCGGGCTTAGAGATAGAGAGAGGAGATGGGGCTTTGATTTGGATAGAGATGAGAGGAGGAGGGGGCTGATTTTGGTGGCGGCGTGAGGGAGAGAGGGGGCTGCAAGGAGCTGCTCGATGTGGAGCGTGAGGAAGAAGGAGGGGGCGCTCCCTGGGCTTGAGCGGCAGGAAGAAAGAAAAAGAAAAAAAAAAAGGCCGGAGGGGACAGCCCAATCGGCAAAAGAAAGGCATGGGCTACCTTGATGTGCCATGACGTGTGGAGAGAAAAGGACAGGCCCCCATCTCTCGTACAGACTAAAGTTGATGTGTGGAGAGAAAAGGATATTATTTTTTTTCCTTTTTTTTTCTTTTTCTTTTGTATATGTGCATATGTGAATGAATACGGGGTGCAAAAATACGTCAAAATAGCATCGTACACTACTGTCGCGGCCTCAGGACTCGGGGACCCCTGGTTCCCATGTTACCGACAATAACCCTCTAAGTTTGAAGAAAAGAAGCAGTACTTAAAGGTATTCAAAAGCTCAAAGTGATTCAAATGAGTTTTATCTTTGAATTTAAGTATGCGTTTGCCGCTCTATTAAGAGGGATGCAACATAGAGCTAATTGTCATGTCTGAGTGCTCACAAGTTTCTAAATAACTCAAAGTGAGAGTTCATTTTAGGAGTCCGGTGCGGAAAGTGTGGAAGTGTTTGAATCGTGTTTTATAGTGTTTCTAGTTTTGATCCAATGTGTTTGATATCATGAATTCAGTTGGGGTGTGTAGCCCTCTGAATAAGCTTTCTGTAGAGTCTAAACTCGTCGAAATCGAATATCGAGATAAAAAATTATCATTTTTTTTAGAGGGTTTGTTGTGCTGAACTCGGAATTTCCAGGTTAACTCGGAAGTTCCAGATTGTCCAGAAGTTCCAGGTTAAATTTGGGTTAGGGTTCTCGGTTTTGGTTTGAAGTTTCAATCTGAATGTTTCAGGTTGAACCCGAAAGTTCTGGATTCTGCGGTCAGTTCAGAGGTTCCGTTCTTGATCTGGATGGGGTCTCGGGTGGGTCTAACTTAGCAACCCAAAAGTTCCGGATTGAGCTAGAAAACTCTCTAATGGCTAATTTTGGGGAGTTATGTATAAATACCCCTCACCCCTTTTGAAGGGATTGCTGCTTAGGGTACAAAAGAAGAACATTCTAGAGCCAAAAGAACTCCTTTCCACTCCGATTTAGTGTGAGATTTGAGAAGAAAAGTGAGTTGGGTTGATAAATTGGAAGATTAAGTGCAAGTGAGCTACACTATATTCTTGAGCACTTGAGTTCATTGACAAGAAGTCTGTCGTCGCGTTTGTTACTATTGAAGCTTGAAGCTCCTAGGTGGCTAGACGTCGCCGATGAGCACCCAAGGTTGTGGTGTGCTATAGAAAGTTTGTGAAAGCTTCTATTTCACCTCCGGAATGGAAGAAATCAAAAGTGAAAACCCAAGCTTAAATGTGATCGAGCTTGATGAGAAAAAGGATCGAGAGAGATCCAGCTCAAGTGTAACTGAGCCCCTCAACAAATACGTAGAAATCTCTAGATGAGGTATCCGAACTTCGGGAAACAAATCTTGTGTTTCCTCTCTTGTTCCCTTGTTCTTGAGTTCTTCAAAAATGTCGCTTCACTGATTAATCAATTCAACTCATACGCCATAAAACTTTGTGTTCGTGGAATCCTTGATGTGGTATTGAAGCGCCCTAGGTCGTCCTTGGTGCCTTAAACTTTATTATACTAGTCCTTGAATCAGTCATCGTTAGAATATAAGTCTTACAACATATGGTAACATAGTTCTACAATAAAAGAAGTAGTGAAATAAATCTACCAAGCTAATAATACATAAATAATTCTGTTAAGGCTCACGAACAACCAGGTCCACATCACCATAGGGCACATCATGAGGCATCATGTCATTCTAAAAGCAACTCGGATGCAGACGCGACCAAGACTTAGGGCGTGTTTGTTTGAGCTTCTGCTTTTGAGCTTCTCTGAAAAGCAGTGCTTTTGGCTTTTCTGAAAAGCTGCTTTTGGAAATAGGTTGTTGGCTTCTACAATAAATTTTTGGCTTCTCAGCACATAGCTTCTCAGAGAAGCACATCTCAGCGAGCTTCTCAGCTTTAGTTCATTTTCCTCAGAAACAGGCTTCTGGCTTCTCCAGAAGCCACTTCTTCAGAACCTCGTTTGTTCTGGCTTCTGGCTTCTGGCTTCTGCCAGTAGCAGAAGCAGTTTCAGAAGCAGCAAACAAACACAGCCTTAAGCATCAGCCTCACCGTCAGCGTGGTGAAGTCTGGATCCTCTTCTAAAATCATAAGCAAGGGTGAATACAAACGTACTCATCAAGTCCCAACCTTTGCTCTACATCAAGGGGTTTATTTTCATAATGCTATAAATTTAGTTTTGTGAAAATACCAATTTTACATATGCAAGGGTTTATTTTCATAAGACGGATTTTGTAAAAAAAATATATCATCATTATTAAATGAAAGAGAGTTTGACCGTGGTGGAAGGTCACTAGGGCATAACTTTTAATGTTGCCGGACACTCTGTACACAACAACCCACAGCTTACAGCCAGACCTATTTTCAAAAACGGGCACACCTTGCCCACTCACACTCTAAAAAAATGCACACAACCCATGCTAGTTGTGGTGATCGAGTCATAGTTCGTCCGTGATCGTGGACACGACTATTTAAATAATTTTACCTCTATAGAATGGTACACTTTACCCATAAGCTGAGTTTGACAGCATACCACCATCAACAAAGCCATTACCCACCATAGCATTACCCCACTAGTTGCCTACGGACACTAACCAGGGGTTCCTGGCCTACAAGCTAGGCCTCCAACCGGGTCGACAAGTCTGCACCTACTCCATGGTCTTTTGTGGCACTCCTGCCTCTGAATGACTAGCAGACCAGCTAGTGGGGTTTAGACTAAGCCCTGCCATATACAGGGTCGAGTGGCTGTACTGTGAAGATTAGGTAATATGTCATACCAACTCGGTCCTTAACCGAACAAAGGTAAATATCTCCGCAATAAGCCTACCACACAGGCAACACTTAGCTTCCAAGGTATTCCCGACGGGAACCATGATTTACCTCAGCTCTATCAGGTTTTCTTTTGTTATTAGCCATCTAATAACTCTTCCCATCCCGATAATCCACACATCACCAAAGCACCACATTTTACACAGTTCATAAAAACTAATTATGGTAGAACATGAAATAATAGTGTAAAGTGTAATACATAGCCTAAGCATACTAGTAATAAGGGATTCATCTTAGCGTAATTAATATTACCGAGATGATAATTCTAGGGTTATCAAGGTTATATTCGGAATGATAGCAATCATGCTGGCTAATCTACAATAGGACATAGCTAGATTAACAATTCAAATTATACCAATAAACAATACTCATGCAATTATTTGGTGGAAAAACGACTGCTACAAGTTGTGGTAATAAATATGAGTATAATATGATCAACGAGAGAAAATGGATTGAGACTTTCCTCCACTGAAGTTCTCGAGGGGGTTCTGCTTGAAGTCTTGTGTTACCGACTCCTCCTCCTCCTCGAATTCTCCAATCTCTAAAATACAGCACACAAACAACACAAATAAATACAAACAAAAAATACAACTACACTCCAAAATTTATGAACCTGTTGAAAATGGATAGTGTTTGAATTTAGATGAATATTGATGAAAAAATCATCAAAAATCGAAGTTGAAATGAAGTAGATATGAGCTTCAGAAGTTGGCTGGTAAAATAAATCCGAGAAAAAGAAAAAGGGAGAATATTCTTTGGAAAAAAGATTTTTGGAAAAAAAAAAGAAAGGTTACTGTACTATGGGCTAGGTTCATGGACCTGTGGACCAGAAGAGATCTAGTCTATGGTGTACGGTGGATCGGGGCTGTGGACTACGCTGAAATGGCAGCCGACTGGGTTAAAGGGATGGGGTCGGTGCTGAGGTGGCATCGATTTGGTGTTGTGGTTAGACACATGCCATCACGGGAGCGAGTGGTCACCGGGGCGGCGCTGAGACGACGACGTTAGGGAGTTCGCGGCGGGGGCTTACTAAAGGGGTCACCGCCGCCAACATGTTTTTATCTAGGACAAAAGAGTAATACTCTTTTCGATCATAAAAATTTAACATTTTGATTGTCAATAGCATCTAAAATATTTAATAAAAATAATAATTAAAGTTATGCGTATAAAACCATAAAAAAAATAAAAACATCATGCATTTTTTGAGCGAAGGAAGTAGTAATACATCAACGCAACATTTGCAGTATTTATTGTTCTGCCTCGATCCAGGGGTGGATCTGGAAATCACCAAAGTTGAGGGTCTCTCTCCTCTCTCTCTTTCTCACCATTTCCTTCCCTCACCACAATTCGCTCGCTGCGACTCATCATCGGCGAACCTCACCTCACCGACGGCAATCCAAGCCTCCCTCTTCCACCCTAGCTCTCCTCCTCCCGTCGAGAGACGTCCACATCCTCCTCTTCCCCGCCCTCCACTGGTTCTGGACTAGCGTGGAGTGTAGATCCACCCGGACTCAGGATCGATTTCTTCTTCTGCTGGCAAGAAACCCTAACCTAGCTTGCTTGGACGGATCTCCCCCCCTTTAGTTAGTCGCGGATTTGTTTGCTGCGTGGTACCCTGATTGTCTACTCGATTAATCCATGCTTCGATTAGGTTCTTCTTCTTCGTCGTCGTCGTCTTCAGCGCGCAAGATTAGCCCGCCCGAGGTGCAGATGCGGTTTAGTTTCCAGAATTTCTGTTGAAACCCACATGCCGCTCGCTGACCGCCGCCCTTGAGTCCTCGTGATTTGAGGGTAGCGCCCGAGCTGTTAGATTTGGCTTAGAGGCGGGCAGCCGAGGTCCTTGGTGCTGTGTCGAGATGAGCTCCGAGCCCCCAGAACCCAAGTGAGTATCCCTTGTTCGTTTCACTGTTGCTACCTGCAACTTGAAAGTTCTGTGAATCGTGACCTGTTGTACATGTGTCTGTTTATCTATGACAGGACGAAGATGAGGATAGTGTACTCCAGGGATTTTCTGCTGTCGTTTGGCGAGTTGGAGCATTGCAAGAAGCTGCCCGCCGGCTTTGATTCGGCGCTCCTTAGGTCATTTTGCCTTGTTGTATATTGGTTATGCATTTTGCCCAGTGGCCCGGGGGCTTTGTATGTTATGATCTTTGTGTTTGCTTGTCCAACAGTGAGCTGGAGGAGCTGTCATCAGGTGTGCTTGAGAGGAACAAGGGCTACTACAATACTCCCCTAGGAAGGTCAGATGTGTCAGGAGGCTATACTTACTCTTCTCGTGGCGGGAACTCAGGAGGGAGGTGGGACACTCGCTCGACTGGATCAAGCGACCGGGATGGGGAGTTACCTGACCGCGAGTCTTTAACACAGGGTAAGCTTGTTTATTTTTGGACAGTGTTTACGTAATTCCTTACTTCCTTATTTTGTCAATGTTGGTAGCCTGTGAAAGATTAGTAAAGAATTGTTCGCCTTGCCCTTTTTTCGCCTGTGAAATGATTCAGTGTCTTGTGGACTTGCCATTCGGAAGCTTTCAAGTGTATACTCATAGATGTGTGCATTTATTTAACCAATAATAGTAAACAGAGGAAGGTGGAGATACATTGATTGCATGATTATTATTTTTTTAGTTAGCCATATTTTACTTCACGTTGCCCATCCTATTTATGGGCATATTAGGAATGTCGACTGCATTACTTAGGTCCTTCTGCTGTGGAGTTAATAATGTTACCATGCAGATATGCGCAGTGGAAACCAATTCAAACGGAATTGGCAGAACACGGAGCATGCCGGCCTACTGGGAAGTGGTGGTTTCCCTAAACCATCAGGATATGCTGGACAGTTGGCATCGAAGGATCATGGTAATGCGTATCAGCTAAACAGGACTTCTGAACGTTACCAGCCACCACGTCCGTTCAAGGTTTGAGCTTGCATGCATGTGCCTTTCCTTCCTTCCTCTTATAGATTGACAATCTCGGCAACCTTAGTGAGTACGTTACACATTAATGACAGGCTGCTCCCTTTTCACGGAAAGATATTGACTCAATAAATGATGAGACATTTGGGTCTTCTGAATGCTCAAATGACGACAGAGCAGAAGAAGAAAGGAAACGGAGGGGTCAGTGTCTCTTACTGCAACATAAAATATCCATTTTTTGCACCACAATCATCTATAGTGTCTGAGTCTCACATTGCCCTTATATGCAGCGTCATTTGAATTGATGAGGAAAGAGCAACATAAAACCATGCAAGGAAAGAAAAATGGTCCTGATATCCTGAAAGAAAATCCCAGTGATGATATCATTTCACAGTTACAGACGTTTACTGAAAAGGCAAATGCCAAAACCAAAAATGAGAAGCTAGATGGATCTTCAGTTCTACCAGCTCCCGCAGCCAGGCCACTTGTGCCGCCTGGTTTTGCAAATGCATTTGTGGAGAAAAAGCTTCAGTCACAGTCGTCCAACATCTCACTTGAACCAAAGGTAGTATCCAGACATTCTTTCAATAGTTAACAGATTAGTTGAATGCCAGCAATTACACACAGTTTGTTCCTACCATGCAGTTGTTGCCTTTAGAAAAATTTGAGTTCATTGAAGATTGAACCTTTAGTTCTTCATCTTCTCTCTGATAGAATCTTTTCCTTAGCAAATCTACTATCCACCAACGCCATATTGTTACTTATTATGTTTGTACTTGTAGGCTCACAATGCAACTAGTGAGGCTAACATGGCGAATATTGCACGACTTGGTGGTCATCTAGAGGGAAACCAGTCAGCAGCAGAGATTGCTGCATGTGAAAGCAAAGAGAAGGGTATTTCCGATAACATTTCTACTATGGCTCAAAAGCACATGCTTCCATCTGTGGGTGTTACCTCTTCGACTGAATTTGCTTCTAGCAAACTGCAAGGGAGCAAAGATTGGCAAGCTGATGTAATGGATAAGTATTCTATTGAAAAGGAAGGCAAATCAAAAAATATTGATCCAGTTAGGAAGGACAATTCAATCTCAATCTTGGAACAGTTCTTTGGCAATGCATTATCAAAAAGTGGCAGCAATGTACCGATTTATGTTGAGGTACGGCCACAAATCCTTGTTTGGTCCTGCTTAGTCTTAGTTCCTTATCTGTGCAGAAGCCTCTCATGGATCTTTATGATTCTGTGTATATTTATATAAGCTATGAATTGCAATGTGATCCAACCAAATCTTGTGATGTAATTGTGATTTAAACTTGCACCTTCACAGTTTTATATCTGATTTTATTGCACAATTCATGCTTTCTAAAATGCAGTTAGGTCTTAGATATAATTCGTTTACTGTTCCAGTTCAGTTATTATTGTTTATAAGAAAGGTGACAGTTGATAATCTAACTTAAAACATCTTTGTGTTTTGCGCATTGATGTGATAGCTTCCTACTTTGTTGATTTACTTGCTCAAATGGCCTTGAATCCACATCTTATCCTGTTAGGTTTAAATGTAAAGAAACATTTGGTGGGTTACAGCTACAGTTTAGAAATTACAATTTGTTTCTGGTCCTTGCCATGTAGCACCAAGGTGCTCTGGAAAGAAGAGTTCCAATTTTGTTGGGCATTCAAATACCTGTTGCATGGGTCATGTGTTTATTCTGACTTTGATGCCTTTTGCAGAGTCAGCCACTGAAAACTGATGACCATATGATGGTTTCTTCTTTACCAGAATCATCCAAATTTGCCCGCTGGTTTCTTGATGAAGGTAACCCTGTTTCGTTAATTTGCTAGCTGGTTTCATTATGTCAGACATTTGGTCAAAGTGGTATTAGCATCTTTGTAAATCATCATGCGAGCAACTGAGCCTAGCTCAGTTGGTGGAAGGTGTGGCTGTACATCTCTACCACCTAGGTTCGAGTCCTCTTCAACTCGAATTTGGGTGCCTATTTCTTCTTAATGTCAAAGCCACCTATTTCCTCCTAGGTTGGTCGAGGTAAATCATCATGCACAAAAATTCCCCAAAATAAAAAGAGCTGAGGACATGCCCCTCTTTACTCCACAGCGTCCATTTGGTGATCCGTTCTTTTGATGATTTCAAACTTTGTATTTCCTGCAGATTTGAAACCTGCAGAAGACTTATCTTCAAAGAGCCTGCTCTCCATGATTGTCAAAAATGAAAATTCAGGGCCAGAAGATATAATTCACACTCCTTTATCTGATGGTGCTGTTCAGAATTTATCACCGAGATCACCTATTGATAAATCTGATTCTGCATCCAAGCTTTTCTCATTTACATCTCCTACACCTGCTGATGGAATCCTGGAACAGTACAACCGTTCTGATGTTCCAGAGACGGTTCCAGTAATGATGACGTGTGAGGATCTTGAGCAGACGATGCTGGCTCAGGTTAAGAGCAATAGCAGCTCGACTCGGGAAAATGCTATACGGGAGCATCAGACTGTTGTGGATGAGTCAATTGCCACGCAGAAAGTTGCTGTAGATAATCATGCATCACAGCATCTTCTTTCATTGTTACAAAAGGGACCAGATAATAAGGGATTGTCGTCGTTGGGTTTCCAGATAGGATCAGCTGATGAACTGCAGAGTGTTGACGCAAATATAATGGCCAATGGTGGGATATCTACAAGTGATCCAGTTAATAAGGCTGAAAATGTTCCTACTTCAGAGAAGAACTTGACACTGGAAGCATTATTTGGGGCTGCATTTATGAATGAGCTGCATTCCAAAGATGCACCAGTTTCTATTAGAGGATCTGCACCTGGTGGTCGTAATGAGTCGTCTTGCCATGAAGTATACTACCCTATTGAACCAACCCTACCCTTCAATAGCGCTAAGGATGCTGCTGTTCCTAAAGAATCAGGAATTGAGTTCAGGAATTCAGCACTACCTGGTCCAAGTCAGGGAAATGCTAGCTTTGACAAGAAAGGTTTGGAAATTCTACTGCCTGAAGAAGATAATTTGTTTACAATGAATGACTCTCTGCCTATTCACAATTCTGATCTTCTGCCATCAGTGAAATCCAGTAGGGTTGAAGGGCTGTTGCCTGAGAAGGCAGTTGATGGTCTCAGTTATAGGTTTCAAAGTCTTGTGCCTGGCGACGCAGAACACATTCAAGTACTTGGTCCTGATGCGCTTGGATCTCATTCTCGCGAACAGCGTTATCAGGTTGAGTCTCAGAATCTTTATCGCCTACAGGGTAGACCACCTATGATGGCACCTCGTCCTATGATGGATCGCATTGTTAATAGAAACCAGCAATCCCCATTTGACATGCCACAATCGATACGACATGATCCCCACCGTTCTTTCCCAACTAATGTGAATCCTATGCAACATAGTCTACATGCTCCAGGGGTCCCCCACTTGGACCCAGCTGCCCATCATCTTATGCTGCAACACATCTCCATGCCTCGTAGTTTTCCACCAGAAGGCTTGCCAAGAGGTGTCCCACCATCTCAGTCTCAGCCTGTGCATCACATGCGTGGTTATAGGCCTGAGATGAGCAATGTAAATAATTTCCATATGCACCCTCGCCAGCCCGGCTATGGAGAATTTGGAATGATGATGCCAGGTGAGTCTCTACATGCTGATTTTGTATGTCGTGTTTTCTTACAGATTGTACCTGTCACTGTTTGCAAGTTTAGATGGCACAATGGCTGGCCTGCTATAAATGTCAAGGCACTAAGAGAAAGTGCTTACCTTCCTAAATCTGATATCCCTGGTCACACGGCACAAAGTTAACTAATTCACCTTAGAAGCACAACGCTCATAGTTTAATTTAGATGGTACATAGGCTGAATGGAATGATATTCGCTTCTTTTGGCGGTTAAGATTTCGTTTGGACTTTTGTTGTTATAGGAGAAACAAATAACTGACCTGTTCTATTATTTTCTGAGTCGAGGAGAATAGGTTAAGCCTTATCCCTTTTTTGCTCCTTGTTTTTTAGTTCGTCTTTCTTCGTTTTTCAAAGTATCATGGGTAAATCTTATCTTGATTTTAGCATTTGTGAGATTGGGTGTATCACATGCATTTTTAGCCACACATGCCAGCTTTCTAAAGACTCTTTTTTTTGCTTGCACTGTTTAGGCCCATCAGGCCCAGATGTTGGAGGCAATCATGCAGAGGCCTTTGAAATGTTGATGCAGATGGAGATGTCAGCCGCCAGATCAAAGCAGCAGGTGCACCCTGCAATGGCCGGCCCTGTACCCGGTGGGATGTACGGGCATGAGCTTGACATGAACTTGAGATACAGATGATGGAGACGAGGTCGGTTGTGCGATCCAAGGGATGGAGAAGCGTGGTTTGTTGTATGTGTGTCAGTACTCGTCACAGAAATCGCTGTGTAACTTGGTTTAGCCTCTACAATTGACAGACACAGACATTGGGTTGCTGCAAGATGGTTGTTTCTCTGGTAGTAGCGTAGCATGTATGTACTACTAGTTATGCAAGTCTGGTCTGGTCTGGTCTACTGGGGAAGGGAATGCATGCTGTCGTCGTAGCAGCCACCTCTGTAATTCCTACCCGTTTTCGATTTTGTATAAACGCTATTGAATTCTGCAAAAAAGAAGAAATTCACAAGTGACCTGCTGCTTGCTTGCAAAAGGATCAACAGGTCTCCTCTTCCTCAACGCAATCTCTAGTAGTGTAGCCGCAGCCATGGCCGTCACTACCTCGGACTCGTCGCTGTGACCTCCCCAAACACTCGCCAACCCTACCCCGTCTCCATCCAATGGCCTTCGCGCCGCCGCGCCTCCTCCCCCTCCCCCCTCCTCCACGCTGCGCCAGCGCCCCCACGCGCCACCACGGTGGCCCGGAGCTCTCGGGCCCCACCCCGCGGGTGGTCGTGGTCACCTCAGGCAAGGGCGGCGTGGGCAAGACCACCACCACCGCCAACCTCGCCGCCTCCCTCGCGCGCCTCTCGCTCCCTGTCGTCGCCGTCGACGCCGACGCGGGCCTGCGCAACCTCGACCTGCTGCTGGGCCTGGAGAACCGCGTACACCTCACCGCCGCCGACGTTCTCGCCGGCGACTGCCGCCTCGACCAGGCGCTCGTCCGCCACCGCGCGCTCCAGGACCTCCAGCTGCTCTGCCTCTCCAAGCCCCGCTCCAAGCTGCCGCTCGCCTTCGGATCCAAGACCCTCACCTGGGTCGCCGACGCGCTCCGCCGCGCCGCCAACCCACCCGCATTCATCCTCATCGACTGCCCCGCAGGTCAGCCACTCCTAACACCCTGCATCACTTCTCTTCCTTATTGTTGCATGGGCGCCATCTAATCCTAAGCGTGATTAATTACTGTCTCCATCTACTAGCAGCGGATTAAGGAACCATTCTGATGAGTTTAACTCACTGTTTCGCCTATTGTTAGAGATGCTATATAATTTCCTATCTAAGAATACATGTACCCTAGACTCCCATTAGTTAATCGTATGAAATGAACTGAATTGGGATGTTCCAGGAGCCTCGCTCTAGTCCAATTTCGATAATTTTTATTAGTCCCTCGAAGGTATGGTCTAGGATCTTCGCTCGAGGAGTGCTAACAGCAGTTGTAATGTTGATTTCAACCTCATAGTTTCCCCACATTAATATGCATTGATTATCCAAGACTAAGGATTTTAGAGCCTGGATACTCATCATTCCTCTAATAAAACTACTTCGTTTTTCACGATGTGATGTTCAGATTTGTCAAATTTTACCCATTTGTTTGCCAATTTATTATGAGGTTAGTCTTAGATTGTGGTATCTTTAGTTGCATTTCAAAACTTCCATATACAGGCATTATTAGAGTCAGAGATCAGGGTACCTAATTTATCTGTGACTTTCCTCTTCTCTGATTGGGTCTCAAATTGTTCGATGCAGAAGTCTAACTGTGGTCATATGCAACCTTCAACCTTTTCATGTTTATTCTAGTCCTAATGTAATGTGCGTTGTCAACTTTACCCTGTGATCTGTTTGATAAAAAGTTGTGTGCTATGTTTCTCCTCTTTGGTCTATATATATTGCCACATCAGGTGATTCAATCCTATTCCACCAAAGCTGCAGACCAGATGTAGATTTTTCTTTTTTCTCAAAACAAGTTATGATGTCTATTTAGAACAAGAAATCTGCATCTACTCCTGTTATCTAAGGTTGCTTGACTGAGGTTTGCCTTGTAGGTGTTGATGCTGGGTTCGTCACTGCCATTGCCCCGGCAGAAGAGGCCGTGCTTGTTACTACCCCTGACATTACGGCTCTCCGTGATGCTGACCGTGTTGCTGGGCTGTTGGAGTGCGACGGCATCAAAGACATCAAGATTATTGTTAACCGGGTGCGACCAGACCTGGTAAAAGGAGAGGACATGATGTCAGCTCTTGACGTGCAAGAAATGCTTGGGTTGCCTTTGCTCGGTGTGGTGCCAGAGGATGCGGAGGTGATCCGGAGTACAAATAGGGGTGTGCCATTGGTGCTCAACGACCCGCCCACACCGGCTGGCCTTGCTCTGGAGCAGGCTACTTGGCGGTTAATTGAAAGAGATGCGATGACAGCAGTCATGGTCGAGGAGCAGGAGAGACCCAAGAAGAAAGGCGGCTTCTTTTCATTCTTTAGTAGGTGAGTCCAGTCGTGCAGTTTAGACTTGTAGGTGGTGTATAGGCTAGCAATCTGGAGTTTCCGATTGTTTCCCGTTTTGCCTTGTTCTAGGGTAGAATGAGTCGTTTTGTGCTGAGTATAAGAAATATATAACTCTGGCTTGATGCTTTTATTGTTGGTCGTTGGAAGATTTGATTCTACGTTAGGTGACTTTAGCATCAAGAACAGAAAACGTTCTTTTCTTTTATTCACATGGAACTGCACGATCATGTGCACAGTGTACTAGATTGTTGTTGTGCGAGTTGATAATATAAGCATCATAGTGCTGTATGTTCTTCGAGAATTGTAACAGAATCACACTTGTATATATCATAAGAATGTCCAATTGTATGTGTTTGTATTGTGAGCGTATCGCAAGTGGATCACAGATATGGCAATTATATACTATGCAAAGGCCGGGGGTGCGAATCGCATAATTTTTTTTTTTATCATGTATCTTATTTCTCAAAGTCGGAGGGAGAGTGCCGCAAGCTTTTCGGATATTGGGAGTACCATAAGCAGATATCGCCAGCAGTTTCTAGCAAGAACGACCAGAGGGAAGTGGCTTAAAAAGCAGCAGGTAACATATTTGAGAATGTATTCAAACAAATACTTGAAAGTTTTTCGTCAGCTTTGCCACATCAACATCGGTTATACAAAGCACACTGATTTTTTTTCTGGAACGGGGTAAAAGTATCATAGAAATAATTCAGATGTTATAGTCATGTCACATACAGATTACAGACTGGTCTTCCACTCATACAGAAACATCAGCAAGCTCAACCCAGGAAGCCACGGCATACGCTGCCAGGCCACATACAGCGTGTCACAGCAGCATCATTTCATGTACCTCTGCAGAAACTTGCGGTGGAAATCACTTCTGATGGTGTCGTTAATGAACCGTTTTGGAGTCTTAGCCTCTCCACGTGCCTGGTTCTTGAACACGACATCATCATCCCACCTGCAAACACATATATAAAACAAGATTAGGCTCCCAATAAGCCACTTGATTTCTATTAGATGGTAAGACAAAAGCGATTAGCACAAGCTCAGCATTACCTTCTCTTAATACTGAAGGAGCCAGGATTGTTAACATTGATCAATGGGTTTCCTCGCATCAGTTCAGCCTCCTTCATCTTGGCCTCCTCTTCCGCTTGTTGACGCTCCTGCAATTAAACATTTTCCGTTATGTTTCCAAAACCTCAATAAACATTGCAATGAAATCATGATAGAGATAGGGAAATAACAAACCTTTCTAAACTTCTCCTCGGCTCTTTCCTTCTTGATCCTCTCAAGCTCAGCCATCAGAGCTTCAGTGTCATCATCGTCGTCGTCATCTTCATCACTGAATATAATTTGTAATTCAATGTGTAAGAGAAAGAATACATTATGAAAGTGAACTATGTTACAAGAACATGAACCACTGTAAACCAACTAGAATACCAGGCAACCTACAAGAATGAGTATCGACCACTAGTGAGTAATCCTAAATAATTTCAAGAAAATTGCTGACATATAATATCTGCCATTTGCTGTGAAGACGGCCTGACCGAAACCAACTAGAATGCCAGGCAATGTACAAGAATGAGTATCGACCACTAGCAAGTAGCCTTCTGACTAATACAACAAATTGTTGTCAATGACACAGAAAACTAATCTAATCCTATCCTACAAAATAGTTAGCATAGTTCTAGGTACAGTTCATCCTACTGATGCAGAAACAAGAAGCATCTAAGCAGCATTTCACAAGAGCAAGGTTCATAAATCACCAAGAGACAGCTCAGACCTTTCATCATCACTTTTAGGCTCCAAGTCGGAGTCATCTGCATCAATTTCTCGTGGAACTATCTTATCCTCAGCCTCTCTCTTTGAACCTATGATTTACAACAAGAAAGAATAAGTCATCACTAAGCCACATCGTAGTAGATATTCACGCAGCATTAGTGCCACCAACCTTCTAAGAGTAGCTGACTTGAACTTTTCCGCTGATCTCTCTCTTCTTCAAGCAAGAACATGCATTGTTAGAGGAATAGAGGTTGAGCATTCAGGTTACCATCTACAATTAGATAGCCATCTAAGGGAACAAAAGAGGGAGAAAATAGGTAATACCAGCATAGGACTTATCCTTGGAAGAGTAGTGCTTGCGTTCACGATCCTCAAGCTCCTCCCTGAGGTTCCTCTTCTGTAGCTCATCTTGGGTCTGCTGGCCCTCTTTTCTGTAAATAAGGGTGCAAATAGTCAATATGTGTCACAGAGGAAGAACCCTCAGTCTGACAAATTGGCAATGAGAATATGCGGCCAATCCTACTCTCAGGTTTTGACAGAGACAATCGGTGAGACAAAAATAAAAAGGAATATCTTAGCCATATCTGAGGAGGTTGATTCTGATTGACAGATACTAACAGAGAACATATACATCTCTGTAAACAATAAGTTGTGCGCAGATTTTCTTTGTATTGGTGCAGCAGAGGCAGCAATTTAGATTTGTAAATGCTTACACTTGATTATGATATAGTTATCCCATATCCAAAATCCGAAAAGAACGCACTGTACAATGGACTAGCAATATAACAAACGGCTAGTTTGTTAGCCTTATTTTCCTACGACAACATGGAATCTCACGATAGTAGTTCGACATTCAGAAAATTGCACCTTCTAAAAATACTAGTTTTCTCTATCCAAATTTCCAAATGTAATCCAAATTACCCGGTGCAGTCAAAATGATCATTAGAGCTGGAGCAACTGCGTATTGTTATTTGCAAGCTGCCAGCATGGGGGAAAAGATGTTAGTATCTAGCAACCAAACTGATTAGGCACTCTATAATTGGTATGCCAACCGCAATTAGCCAGCGACGACATAGAAGTAAGCGCTAGGCGCCTATTGCTGGATACCCGTCATAACTTGGCGATTCTGTGGTGCTGGGATCAAAGACGGGGGGCCGCTCTGATTGGGAAATCACCCCAAATCAAGATTCCCCTAGTAACAAACCCTAGCCGTTTCCCCAATCCTTGGTCGAGCTACGCGCGAAGGGTAATAAAATTGAAGCGAGCGGATCTCCAGCCAAGCAAGCAATCCCAAGCGAAGACGGTCTGGTCCCAAGGAAGGATGGGTGCTGGGGGTATGACGGATACCTGGGCTTGAGGGAGGTGTGGGCGGCGAGGTCGCGGGAGGAGAACTTCTGGGAAGGGCCGAAGATGCGGGTGCCCCCCTGCTCGTTACCGCCCTTAGCCGGCGCCCACGTCGGCCGCGCCGCCGTCGTCATCTCTCACCTCCTCCTCCTCTCCTCTGCTCGGAATCGAAACCCTAGCCAAGACGAAGAAGCAAGCAGCTGCTGCGTTACGACACAATTGCGGAGAGGACCCTGGCGAAAAGCTTCTCTCTATTTTTTAAGCACACCACACCTACGCGTCCCTTACACACGAGAAGCCAGAAACCCGGACAGATTGGATGCGAATCCCCTGATTTCAGACGTGTTAAGTCACGGTGGACAATAAAATGTGAGATGGTCATAACGTTAAAACACTCTACCGGCTGCACTGTAGCACCTCTGTTATTTTTACTGTTCACAAGATACTGTAGTATTGAACTCTGCTATGTCAATTTATATGATCCAACGGTGTGCAGCTATTTGAAATCACCACTCTCGGTAAAGTCAGGAAATCCCATTCCCAATAAACCATAATCTATCCGAGGGTTTAATTCCAAGCGGCAACGTTGAGTCCTAACTTTCTGTGTTATTGTATTGATGAGAAACAGCATGGAGTCATAAGTCATTCAGAGAGAAAGCGCATCATAATAACATTCGTAAGAGTACATCATCCATGATAACTCCTACAACGGGGTGCTGTTTAGGGAGGCTAAGTTCTTGCTTTTATGCAATTTTATTGAATTTCAAGTCGTGTCAACTGTCTCCGGGTTCATGAACTTGTTTCACATGGAGCAACTCTGAATTTCAAGTTGTGTACTGTCTCTGCATCGAAACTTTGTTGGCAAGCTTTGCTATAGTCACTGATGGAATTACCAATTCCCCTAAAAAAAAAGAAGAAGAAAGTACGTCATCCAGGATGGAATGGGTGCATTGTATTCTACCTGATGCAAATGTCGGCGCCTTGGTCGTCCCTCAAAACTAAAATAGTAACAACAAGGTAGCAAAGTTCTACAAATGATTGATTTGTATGCATGATCGTGCACTAGGTTCACGGCCAACGAGACATGCATGCTACTTTCAGATGTGCAACACGTACACACATTGGACCTGAGATCCATGCATCAACTGTCTCGATCAAATCAGAGGGGTGTTTATGTGATCCCCACATTCATCACAGCTGTCCTACTTCACATGCATTTCGCAACAATTGCATTCTTATTTCATAGCAGATTTCAACAACAGGCACGATCTCTTCAGACAGTTTTGGTAAGTACATATATGAGCAAACGACTGGCCTGAACAACAGCTGACTGCCAATGCAAGGAACGACTTGCAGGACCGATGCTGCAGAGCAGTGCAGGACCTTTAATTTAGGACATTGAAACTAAAACATGAGCAATAGCCACCATCTTCATCTTCATCT
Organism: Phragmites australis; assembly: GCF_958298935.1. NCBI lineage: Eukaryota > Viridiplantae > Streptophyta > Magnoliopsida > Poales > Poaceae > Phragmites > Phragmites australis. Next base: position 34,736,416 of record NC_084930.1, on the reverse strand, counting down.
TCATCTTAAGCAGATGGGATGGGACCACTCGCTCGTTATTGTCTTCAGATTACTTGGAGAAGCATGCATGTGTAAGTATTGATCTAGTCTTGTTTCTTGTATCGATCAGCAAGCAGCTGGATGCATGCCAGTCAGTATGAGCCACAAGCTCGATCGACTTCAGTTGCTGCCGCTGGGGGTGGGGACGTCGTAGGCGCACTGCTGCACGGTGACCTGGTCGATGGGCAGCGTGTCGGTGGGGAACGGGCAGGCGCCGTCGTGCGCGCCCTGCAGCGGCTCGCACGGCGACGGGCTCACGTTGGCCGACACGCCCTCCACGTCGGTGCACGTCCACGGGTACTTCCTGGACTTGGCCATCTCCGCCGTCACGTTGGCGATGCAGATGCCCTTGAACGGCGCGCCCTGGATGCCCTCCAGCCGCGCCGCCGTGTTCACGCCGGTGGCCACCACGTCCTGGTAGCTGATGTTGTCGACGACGGGGACGGCGTTGGGGTCGTACTTGTCGTCCGGGTGGGACTTGTAGTTGCCCGTCATCCAGAACACCCACTTCATCGTGTTCAGGCTCATCCCGCGCACGAACACGTCCCGCACGTACGCGCCGCGCCCCACGGCGGTCTTGATGCGCACGCCGGACTCGGAGTTGATGGCCGTGATGTCCTCCGCGCGCACGTCCTGGATGCCGCCGGACATCTCGCTGCCCAGCGCGATCACCGCGCTCGTCGGGGACACGCACGTCAGCCGCCGGATCACGATGTGCTGGCTCGGCATGCCGTACGCGATGCCGTACTCGTCCCACCCGCTCTTGATCGCCACGCAGTCGTCGCCTGACACGATGTAGCAGTCCTCGATGCGAACTTGAGAGCACGAGTCTGCAATACAGAGGCATCACTTATTTCCAGCATCTGCATCCATCCTGCATGCTCTTCGCTTTGGTTCAACACTATCTATATTATATGTTCCGACTCATGAATGAACAAAATACAGTACATACCAGGGTTGATGCCGTCGGTGTTTGGAGAATGCGTCGGCGCGAGAATGGTGATGCCTTGCACCACGATGTTGCTGCAGTTGCACAATTTCTTTGAGTCAGTAATCTCACCACAGAAACATGCATGGTGCATACTGTTCAGATTGCGAATTCCAGAAGCTCACCTGCTGTAGACCGGATGAATGTTCCACGCCGGCGAGTTGAGCAGCGTGAGGTTGGAGATGAAGATGGTGTCGGAGTGCATGAGCTCGATGAGGTACCCGCGTGTGTACTTGAGCTGGTTCTTGTGGAATTTCGACCACCACATCGCACCCTGCCCATCTATTGTCCCGTTGTTGCCTGAATGAAGTGGTTGCATGGTTTGGTCATCGCAGCAGCAAATCAGATGGATACCAATTGTATCGTCAAATGGAAAAGTTATTGCAGGATCGTAAAAGCATTGCTTCGGGTTCTGAATTCGGTTTACAGAGAACAGCTGAAATTCTGAACATTTAATCAGGCTCAAGTCTGAAGAAGACTGACTACTCACCAGTGATGACTACATCGGTGAGGTTTGATCCACCGATAAGGCTAGCGTATCTTCCTCCAATTTTGTCCCTCCCTCTTCCATAAGAAGGCAAAGGATCAATGATTGGCCATTCGTTTACATCCTGCACCACCAAACTAGCTTGTTACTTGTCACCACCACTAGCAAAGGAAACTGAAGAAGCCCGATGACGTATTTTAAACTTTCAAGGAAGTTTAATCAAGATCATGTGAATGCATATGGAAAATCATCACGAGCAGGTTATATGCCTTACTTATTTCCAGCATTGCTGCACTGTTTGATGGGAACTTTGTAATTTTCAGTTCAAGCACAAATTAACATCTGAACAACTGGATGTACAGACACCGCATTATGCATAAGACTGAACTAAAAACTTGCAATCTTTCAGATCACTAAGCGTGTCGGGTAACGTACAGATATCCAAATTGCAATGCTTAGTACACCCATGCTATTATATTCGCTGGTTATCATATAATAAGACAATATTAGCGGCCGTTTCACACATGAGGAGAGGAGCACCGGTAATAGTAATGTCCTGTGAAGTGAAGAAGAAGAAGGGGGAGGGGAGGGGAGAGGAGACGCAAGAACGAACCTGTGAGCCGAGGATGACGGCATCGCTGTGGAGGAAGAGGGTGAAGTGGCTGGTGAGGTTGAAGGGCCCCGTCAGCCACTTCCCCGCCGGCACGTACAGCATGCCGCCGCCGCCGCCCTCGCCGGAGTACTGCGACAGGTGGTCCACCGCCGACCGGAACGCCGCCGTGTTCGACGTCGTGCCATCGCCCACGCCGCCGAAGTCCGCCAGAGACGCCGTGTGCTCCCGGCAGCTCGGCGCCAGGTACATGCTCTGGCCGGCAGCGCCGCCCGCTGGAGCGCCGTGGCGGCGCGCGGCGACCGTCACCGACGCGGCGAGGAGGAGGAAGCATAGGGAGCGGAGAAGCTGTACCAAGAAACGGAGATTGTCAGTCCCGTGTTATTGTACTTGAAAATTCTGCATCTTCTTTTATAAACTCTTCACAGGAGCTCATCTGATTTGGTGGATGGAGTTCAATTTCAGCAAAGTTTTTTTTTAAAAAAAAACCGATCTTTTTGGAGGAAAAGATGAAGAATCACAGACTTTGATTGAAGGTTCTCGGAAATTTGGTACTGCTGTATGCAGCACTAGAGCAAACAAAAATGTGAAGCCTAAATTTTGGTTGTGCATGGGGAAAATAGCATCGTCTTGTTGGAAATCCGAGAGAGAAATGGCAGATGCAAATCAGGACGCCGCACAAGATAAGTTTTTCAAGGGAAATTGTTGAGACATTTCTCTATAATCTGAGCAAAAAGGTGGTATTTTTCAGCGCGCCATTTCGTGTAGAGGCCAGAAGGTGCGTGTGAGCAATCTACGGGAAGGCATCGCACAAGAGAAACGGGTAGTGACCAAGGCGCAACATAGGAAAAGCGCAAGAACAGCGATGAGAGGAACAGATTGGAAATCAGATGGATCGTACTTGCAACTGCTATTACAAATATTTCAGGACACCCAAAAGACTAGAACTGTGCTGGAACAAGAAACACGCAACCGCTGCGACTCGCAAGAGGCAGCAGCGAATGATAACGGAGGCAGCGAAATCATACATGGAGAGGTGACGCGTTGAGCATCCGCAACGCCATTGTTGCTGCCCTGTGCTGGTAGCCGCAGTGTAGCCTAGTGAGTGAGTAGTGACTCGTGAGTCACGGCCTCACGGGAGAGGAGAGGAGATGTGGTGGAGTGGATTGGATTGTAGTGGCAAGAGCGGCAGGCCATTTATAGGAGTCATTTCTGCACTGTTGAGCATTAGCTGCTCAATTCATTAACTGATTGATTAATCTATGCAATCCACAACCGACATTTCATGCATTATCTTTTCTGTACTAGTGACTCTTCAGTATTTACCACCGATGAAAATTCGCAAGTCTCCTGCTTGCTACGCAGTACATTTTTTCTTTCTACGGACGTTTCAGTCGCCTGAATCTAGCTACTCCTTTTTACCGGCCTACTCTTAACCTAGTATATCAGTTATGGAATAATTCTTATTGTTTATTTTCAGTCACTTTTGTCGTTGCTTATTGATATCCAGCGCAATGCCCTTTTTAGACTGTTCTGCAGCGCAGCTCTGCCAAAAAAAAAAAATGACACCGTACTTGTCACGGGGCATTGCACTTTAGCATGGTGACTGACAGAGTGGAGAGTACTGGAGTTGTTTGAACTTTGGAAATTACTTTGCACTACAAATGACTGAGGAGAAGCCTGTTGCTGTGAGATTGTTTCCTGAGCTTAATTTGCCAGGTTCTGAATTAAGTGTTTCTCGGTTACCAAGTAGAGTAGTAGGAGTAATACCGTCCTATGTTAATATGCGCTGGCTGTAATACTGTTACTGTGAAGGTGGGTAATGTTGCGTCTCTGTCACTGTGAAGTCTGGGCGTCTCTGTCATTGTGTGTTCAGTGTCCACTACTACTATACTAGCAAGTCTGTTGGGCTGTTACCCTGAACAGTACACTGGACTAGTATGTAGGATTGAAGTATTGAACTGGCCTAGAACTACTATGTATTAGTAGAAACGGCTACTGTTACTGACAAAATTACAGGAGAATTCAGACAAGAAAAGATGTCAAGCCCCTCCGCTGTTCCCTCAAGTGGTGGATGGTACATCACGGGTGGTGCTTACGTGACATTATTGTGGGTCCCACCTCAGTGATGCATGCTGCTTTCGGCCTCCACATTACGCGAGCTGGATCACGAGCAACATCCATCCAATCCACCAAAGCCCGCGCGTGCATTGCTGCGTTTTTTTGGACTATGTTGAAATTAGCCGCTCAGAATCTATGTTGTAAGACTATCGCTAACTATTTTTTCTTCATTTTGTTTCATTCTCCGTTCTTATTCTTTTTATTTCCATTCATCTTTAACAGTTTTCCTTCGAAAGGAATCGTGAAGTAAAATGAAAGAGAATTCCGTTATGAATGAAATGATCTTGAAAATCCCTTGATGATGGTACCATAAAAAAATGTTAAAACTCTGAAGGAAACGAAAATCCTATCTTAAAATAATTTTAGCTAAAAAAACCGTTAAAGATAATCTAACGATGGAGAAATGGTCTGTCTCCTATCTCTGGATCTTTTCCATGGTGCCACTCCTAGTGCCATCTGAGTGTAGGGAATGTGGCCTATATAGTTTTCCAGCCGGACTAACCAAGTTAGACCAGCTAATGTATATTGTTATAACCAAGTTAGTCGAACGTGAAAAATGATTATATGACCTAAGTTAATCATTTTTATTTTATATCACATATGGACTAGTTTGTAATAAAATTTCGTATTGAATAATAAAGGTGACATATAAACTTTATTATAAACTAGTCTATGTAAGATATATAATTAAAAGATAATCAACTTCAGATATGTTATCAAAATAAATCAATCGAAACATATAATCAAATTTCTCAAATCGAGGAGACTACTCATCCGGAAATGCACGCAGCAGCGACTGCGTTGGCTATGCATGCATTTTGCTGAAATTTGAGCATATAATTTAATTGGGGAGGTTAATTCTAATTTTGCTGCTTCTGAGATTCCTGAATTAATCACTATTAGTTATTAGGAAGCAAGTAACAACATTTGAGCCATGCTTAGAGAAAAAGGCAGAAGCAGCGAATAGATAAGTAGTGTACTATTTTTCGTAGTTGTCTGCTATGTGATCCGGAAATGGATTCCTACCCTACTCACTTGGAAACAAAAGGTGAAACAAAATCCTGTATGCTGCTGGTCATATCGCCGTTTACTAGGCAGGCATGCTTGGGCAGCCTCAAATGAAGGACGAATTGGATCATGCATGCCATGTCACGAGTGCATGCGTGCTTAGGCCTCAGTGGGTCGGTGGTGGCAGCCGCAGCTCTCTCTCTCTCTCTATCTCTCTTCTCTTCTCTTCTCTTCTCTATCTCCGTGGAAAAGAGGCCCGGACTGGACCAGAAACAGCACTGACGAAAAGGGGTAGAAATCAAATTACTTGGATCTATGCCTGCCTGCCTGCCTGCCTGCTTTTTGATCCAAAAGAAAGAGAAAGAAAGTGTTTGTGTTTGTGGTGCTGCTCGGTCGTGTTCATCTTGTCGTGGCCTTTTTGCCGGCCCACCGCTCCATCTTTCCTGCATTTCCTCCCGCCTCTCTCTGATGCTGATATCGATCCACAGCCATGCCTTGCCATCCTCTAGCTCATCACTGCAGTTCTAACTCTTTACACTTAATTACCAACCGGCCTGTGCTTACTGGACTAGCTAATTAATGAGATTAGTTGAAAAAGATTAGGAGAATGCATGATAATGTTCCTTCTTCCAAATTGTTTTTAAAGATCCATGACCTATTTATATAGCTTATGGTGATGGAATAGTAAGGTTGGGGAGAGCCCATTCAGAACTCCCAAGATTAGGAGCTAGTGGCATGCCGAAATTTAATCAAGTGGTTGCATCGCAGCTTATTGCTAGTGCACATCCTCATCTAGCTTATTGCTTGCTCCCCCGTCACAGTGTAAAGAACAATATATTATATTATACTAGCAACCTAGCAAAGTAGTTTACACTAAAGACGTGACTAGCCTTGTTATAATATTTTGTTACGATAATCTTTAATGTAAAAACAATCTTTTTAGCTTTTTTATGAGGTTAATATTGTTTAGTTACAAAATAAATAAAAATGAGAAGAAGAGATAAAAAATATGTTACTACAAGAGAAAACTATTTATGTTCTAAACTTATATCCAAATCATATATTACATGTATTTGTTCGATTCGTATATGTTGTGATCAACTGCTAAAATCACGCGTCAAGCATAGACAACCCAATCAAAAACATAATAAGTTTATCTCACTTGCATGTTGTGTCTTGTCTACTGGCTGCTTGATACGATGACCTTGAACTACACGAAACTTCTTAATCTACTGTCTTAGTAAGAGTTTTCAAATTTTTATCATAAATTTTAGCTATTGACCAGTTGTATTTTATATGGACTCTTTATTTAGGTATTTGATTACCCCAATTTTAATTATTTTTAATTTTATTTTATTTAGAGTTTTTATTTAGATATTTTGCTTCCTAAGCCGTATGAAAATCGAAATGCTAAATTTTTATAATTTTTAATTCTGAATTTAGTTATTTATTAATCGTATTTGATATGAACTCTTTGATTTAATCTAAAATGTTTCAGGTTCGTAATAATGAGTGATCTAGATCTTTTTATTATTTTTTATTAAGAGTAAATATAGTAGCTTCTCTTAACACTCAAATAATAATATAATAGATTATATTACGATGGAATTGGCGGCAAGCCAACCCAATTAATACGGAGTATATAGCCTTTCTATCCACACGATCGATCGTTGACCACCGAAATTAAAAGTGACCGGCCTGCACTCAGCAACCCATCACATATATACATATACTCCACTCCCTCTCCATATATACCACAGGCAGAGATTTGTTTGGTTATTGCTAGATCTTATTGCTGATTACTGTACGTGCACTTTACATGAATAACAGCCACAGCTTTTCTTTTGTTACCTTTGTTTTTTCAGAGAGAGAGAGAGAGAGAGAGAATGGAAGCCAGCTCGTTGTTGCCGCCAGCGCGTGCGGAGGCCACCAGGAGCTTCAGTTTTGGATCTGGATCGGGCTTCTGTCCTGTTTCCTATTGTTGATGCCCGATGGATGCAGTGGAAGCATCATCAAATCAACAAGTTAAATATAAAATTAACACATAAGATATGATATTTTTTAACAAGTTCGATCAATTTGTCTATGTTTTCAGTATATGACTACGGGCGTTCTTTTTCAACTATTTTTATCGATCTACAATTACAATAGTAATGCTTTCTATTTAAAGGCTAGAATTAGAAGTTCAACATCGGCAAAAAAAAAGAGTTTCTCTATTCTGCAGACAATGATCAGCTGCAGCAGGTTGCTGATCAGAAATTCAGAATGCTGGTGACCGTACGATCTCGCTCTGTTGATACGCCATATTTACAAGACATCATCATCTATATACATACCTACGTACGACACGCCCACATTTGCAACAACGCATGTCAGATTCCAACGTTACAAATGAAACCAACCCAGTTTAAACGTGACAAAAGCAAAAACAGCTGAGGACTGCGCATTACGGCTGCACCGATCCACAGCAAGGGGAGAAAACCATACTGTTCTGACCATTATTCTACGGTACGGTTTGCATGCTATAATCTATATGCATTTATACTGGATGCTTGGACATAATTAAACTGGAGACGAATCAGAGATTCTATAGCATTTAATTTGTTTTCCTTCGTCAGTTTCTGCCTTCACTTTTTCTTCATGTCTATTCTAGAAGATTCATTCAGCTTCAAGTCTGGAAAATAGTAACATAACATATATAGGTTACGACAGGAAGAATCAAACAGAGGTGCCAAAATCAAATTTCAGATTTTAACCCAAGAAACCTGATGGAGCTTGGACATTGGAAGAGTTTACTCTCCTTAATCCGTAGAAAAATCCTAGAACATTTTCAGCGCATTCCATTTGTACTGTACGTGTGAGATGTAGGAGAAAATTTATAACAGCAGGTTGAACTGTACATGTTGATATTCCTAATTTCAGGGTACTCTGAACTATCTAATTTTTCTAAGGTACTTTTCCAGTTTGGTATCAAGTGCACCATGTGACTATCTCTCTGTGAGAGATGTTGCGCTCAGTACCGTCCGTGTGCAGCCTGGGCCATTGACTATACTGCTCCTGCTGATCACAATCAGATGAGGTTACATGAACACGAGTGTCAGTCTCTCTTTCTACAGGTATTCCTCTTCGTTCAGAGTCGGTGACACTGAAAATGTTGAACACTTCACTGAAAGTAGTTCACGCACGATTTTTTTCCCCTTCCATTTGCGTCTTATAATTTTTTAAGGTTTCCTTGGCATAATCAAATCAGAGTCCCTGTGTTTCTTCTCAGGGTTTTCAGATGGGTGCACATGATCAGAGAACCCGTTTTTGTCCACATGTAGTATTGAAAAGAGATGAAGCACCACTTTCCACTCGAGGCACTCATGAGTCATAACTCATAACCAATCAGCATCTCAAACACCATCAAGAAGCAAGCAAGCTCAGATAAAGCCACAAACAGTTCACCTGCGTCACGCATTTCAATGTGCCAAAATTAAAAGTAGCAGCATAGTTTAAGACAGACACGTACGTCTTGCATGTATTTTCTTTATTTTTTTCCGTTCCTGATTCTTTTATCTGTTCTTATTTTTTTTATTTTCTCTTATTTTTAATAGCTCTTTTTTGATAGGAATCGTGAAAAAAAATGAGAAAGGATCTTGTTTTAAAGGGAATGATCTTGTGAATCTCGTCGTGAAGGAAACTGTAAAGTGAAATCATTAAAACGTTGAAGAAAACAAAAATCCTTTCATAACGAGAATTTCGCTTTGACGCAGTCTAACTGACATTCAGAGTTCCTCCTAAAGTCGTAATCAATGTAGTGGTTGGGGTCTCCCAGTTGTAGCTGCAGCAGAAGCTAGCAGCTCAATTCTTCTGGTTCAGACGCCGGGGGAGGAGAAGCGAAATGCCGCTAGCAGCTCCGCGTATGTGGCAAAGCCATCGCCTGCATCGAAGACATCTGGGCCAGCCATCACCCTCTTGCTGATGCTACTCCAGCCCTTGAATAGCAACGAGAACGTGTTGACATTGTTAACGGACTCGAACCTCCACAACGGGAACCGTGCGGCCTCACCATAAGCCTGAAGAGCGCATTCTTGATGTCACCTAGCCGGTGCACCCGACGGCGGGAGTCGTCGTCGTCGAGTGAGTCGTGAGTGACGAAGAGTTCGTCAATCCCCACCGGCACCGAGTCCAGCCAGCCTACCCGAACTGTATCCTCCGATCCGTCGAAGCCCAGCAGCTGGTAAGCATGTGGAAACTGACAGAAGGTGGCCGCTGCCTTTGAGGGCTCGCGTCGTCCAAGACATACCACACGTTCTCATGCAGAAACCCTACTGAAAAAGTAGAGGTCTCTGAAGCTGCACACGAGTGGGACGTCCTCCTTCCCTGGCACTCTCATCATGACAATGGAAAAGCCCGAGTCTACCACCACGATGAACACCATTGGGTTGCCACCGTTTTGTGCCGCACCCTGCGTGGCCAGCTGCTCATGTGTCCATGCCATCAGGGCTTGATGGGATGCCGCCATCCGCAGAGGCTCCCAGTGCAGCTCCCACACTCGGACAGGCGCCTACATAATCAAATCAAGCACTGATCAAACCATTTACATTTTTTTAAAACTACTACAGTACCATAAAGAAGAAATTGCTGCTACTCAGGGCCTGTGCAAAATTGAAATTAGGTCCTTAATTACCGCATATGAACGGGCAAACCAATTTTCATCGAACACAATTGTAGTATAATTGTTTAATTCTCAAATAAAAAAAAGTTACATGTGATTGAAATATCTAGGCACAAGAGTGAAGACTTAAGTATTCGATATGTTCTATACCATATCATTAAACCGCTGCAATAATATTGTATTATCAAATACTACTTTCATTCTTTATTACTTGTCACTTAGACATCGATATGGTCTTCAATACACATGTTTTAATATTATTTTTTAGTGAAATATGTTAAACATATAGTCAAATGAAATTATTTTTCATGGCGAATCCATTCATATCATTTGCATGTTTCAAGCATAGCATTTTTTTTAATAATGGTTAAAGTTTTTAAAGTTTGACCGCAGACATTTTAAAAAAAACATATATGTGAGAATGGATGTAATATTAGATAGTGTCCGACAGCAAAATATGGAACACAAGAGCAATCAAACTTCCAAGAAACAAAGTCTTAACAGAGTGAATGGTCTGCCGCAACTCAGCTGGTTAACTTCTAACCGAAGACACTTAGTACTGTATGGGGCCCTTAACTGGAGTACACTAGCTCGCACACTAGCTTAATTAGTAGAGTTACAGTACTAAGATTCACCAAACCTCGATTAAGACATTAGTTAGTACTATTTCCGTTTCAAAATAGATGACATTTAAACATCTTCTACAATGTTTAAAACACATGATATTCTACGATTTTAAGGTAACTTTAGTCCAAGTTTTCCAATCTTATCACCTTCATTAAGTAACTTCATTTTCAATAAAAGTCTCATTTTTCACGTAATAAATGTTATTAAAAGAGAATAAAATGATCATTCTATTGTTTAGCTTAATCTTATATACAACTCCAAAACATCATCTATTTTGAGACGGAGGGAGTAATATATTCCACGTACGTACTGATGATTGCTGCTACTGCTCTCAAATCATTAGCACATGCGTAAACAAGTAAAAGTGGGCTAGGATTGACAACAACAAACTCATACACTTAGCGGAACATACAAGTGACAAAGAAAGAAAGAAAGAAAAAACCAACATTTGCCTTATCCAAAGGCAGAGTACTAAAGCATCAAGTTGTCTGAGCACTAAGTTTGTGCTATACCAAGGTACGAAGTTACTCCACGTACGTATTGATGATTGCTGCTATTACTCTCAAATCATCAGTACAAGCCTAATCAAGTTAGAGTGGACTAGGATTGACAGCAACATGTCTATGCAAACAACAGAACATACGTACACATAGTGGCAAAGAAAAAAGATAAAAACTAAAGCTTTGCCTCATCCCTCCCAATCAATGTTCAACACAGCAGCACAAGCATGCATCTCAAAACATCCTTACCAAGCCTACAATAAATTACCCCACTATTATCAAACGAGATAGATCTCGTTAAAACAAAGCAGAGCAGACAATAATAAATGGTTGACGTTAGGTATACCATCGATCGACTTACTCCTTGGAACAATGGGTTAAGGATAGGGATCTCCATCTTGGATGGCTTCAAGTGTCCTATCGCATTCCTACTCACCCGACATCAGCAACCTCGTGACGGCGGCGACGGGATCAACACGATGGAGCGGCCAAGAAGATCCCTAAAACCCCCTTCCTTGTCTGTAGCCAGCGGAGTGGAGTGGCTAGGTGAGGGAGGGTAACTGGGTGGTGGGAGCCAGTTGTCCCAGTTACCAGACGTACAATGCCGCAACCTGACCGATCTTCCCGCCCCATCACTTTGTATCCCCGGGCCCACTTTGCGGTGAAAGACCAGAGATCAGGCGATCAGGGAAGCAAATTCTATAGGACATAGTACTACGAAAGATCCTCTTCCTTGTGATGATACATGTTTAGACTCTCTCTTTTCTATTCAGTTCAAATATTAGATCACAAGATAGATAATATAGATAGGATCTCACGTGAGTCTTTCTAGATCGGATTCTATAGAATTTACTTTCAGTTATCAGCATGCATGCATGCCCCTGCCACTCGGCGGACCGGACTTCCTGTTCTTTGCTTCCGCATGCAATGCAATGCAAACGTACGTGTCCTAGGCAACTAACCACGCGTGATTTGGAGCACTACTTAATTCTAGTCCTCCGATCTCAGGATATATGCATGGTGATATGTGGAAATGAGTTAATTTGCAGTGTAGTTAATTAAACTCGTAGGGATGGCAGTGGGCACATTTTACCCGCGAGCTTGCGGGTAAAAACCCTAATGGATGTAGGTTTGTGTTTCAATTTTTACCGATGGGTATGAGTGCGGATTTGAAGTTGAATCTAACGGGTATAGAAAGACAGGTTTGAAATCGGCATACCCGTATGCGTTTCGCCTGTGTACCCGCTCCACACATCTATGATCAAAACAAATTAAGTTACTAACTCACTCTTAATTAGGATATGGAGGCCATCTCAAATCATATATATTCATAGGGCATAGATATAGCTACCCTGAAAGTGTTCTTGCTTAGATTGTTAGGGCAAATCCTTTATATTTGAATTTTTTAGCTTCTGTTGTTCTATTTGTCACTGCCCTCTAAGTACCTAATGAGTGGTAAAACCAAGCTGGCAGCAATTTCAAGGAAAACATTTATGATCGTAGCAAGAAAATTTGCAAAATGGAGAACATCAGATGTGACTGTATCAACCTATCCTTTATATTCGTGGTTATACAAGTGTGCCCGCGGGAATGTGATACCCGTGGGTGAGAGGTACGTGTTCCAGTTTTTATTCATAGCGGATAATAGGTATAGGTGCGGATTTGAGAATTAGCTCACGAATAGGTATATAGTTTCTATCCATAGATTATTGTATTCGTTGCTATCCCTAATCGCATGCATATTAGTAGGGTATCTATTCTATTCTACCCTAACTACGATCAAAAGTACTTAGGTTATGATCCGTTAAATAGCAAGTTACAACTAGTCGTAATATATCCGAGAAGAAATTAAAACTAGCTAGGTCACAGCTTACGTGATGATGATTAGTCCGTCCTACTCCTACCCTACTTCTATCGCGTGCTCAGGTCGTGTATTATGTTCTTCTTCTCTAAGCACAGCCTATATGAAAGAGGAGAGCGAGGGTACGGTGCCAAATTATTAAGCAACACGCGTTTGTCTGTGTGTGTGCACTCTAATTCTCCAGCTTTAATATATATATATATATATATATATATATATATATATATATATATATATATATATATCCTCTATTTCTTTTCTTTTTTTACAGATCAGGTTGTATTAGGATTTGTGAAAATATTTCAAGGTATAATTTGATAACTAACTTGTTTTTCAATATACATATTAGCTAGGATTTGTGAAAGTCATCCAAAGTATATTTTGATCATTATAATATATTATCAATCACAACGAAACTAATATCGTATTAAGAGATATGTGAGATACTCTGATACATCTTATGTACACTGCATTTTTAACTAAAATTACAATCTTTGACTTTAAAAAAAATCCTATTACGCCATGTATATATTTTGAAACCAAGGGAGCACAAATGAGATGCGCACTTCTCCCTCCCACGTATTCGAGAAAAGAAAAAAGAGCTCAATGGCATATATATTAGCAATCAATTTCAGACACAAGGATACAAATTAGCTTCAATAATGCCTCCTTCCTATGGACGGAAAACATGCATGGACGACCTAACCCAGTTTATACTAGCTTTTGATCAGGACGGAGTGATTGGTACGGTAAGCATGCACTCTACCTTAATTAGCCTATCACACACTCACACGTCATCATTGCTTTGCATGCATCGAGTAGCCCCTGTATATATTTTTGGTTTGGATATAGGAGGTCGGCAGTACGTACCTAGAATTGTAGAGAGGTTGAGCGAGAGAGAATTAGGCCACGCACGGCTCTAGGCAAAGAGGCACCGTTTATATAAGGCCAGCGGCCAATGATGTATAGGATCCTAACCCTAATACAATTAGGAAAGCTAATAAATAGTTAGGTATACAATATACAGGTGTGCCATAAAGAGTTATGTATTGATACAACTCGGATGGTGGTTGGCTTGACCACTTAACTGAAGGTCTCATCATAGTGTGCTATAAAGGGTCGCTAGTCGAAGTTCCTTCAGGGCGAGCATGGAACGAGCCTGTGCGAAGGTGGGGAAGGGCGTCACATTGGCGATATCGTCGGCGGTGTTGGAGTAGCGAGGGTTGAGGCCGCGAAGCAAGTTGAGGGTAAGCTGCGAGTCACGGACGGCGTGACCGACGTCACGGAGCGAGTCAGCCAAGGCTTTGATGCATTGGCAGTAGTCGGAGACAGAGAGCTTGCCCTGGACCAGCGAGTGGAATTGGTTGCTGAGGAAGATGGCACATGATTCCTTGTTGTCCTGGAACAAGTTCCGGACAACAACCCAAAGGTCGTGTGCGCGCTAGTCGTCGTCCATGGCGAGGTTGAGGGCGTCATCACCGACAGAGCCTAAGATCCACCTCTTCACGGAATAATCCGCCTGGACCCAGTTAGGATCATCCAGGTTAGCCAGAGCGGAGTCATCGATGTGGTGGAGAAGCCCAAACTTGCCGCACATGGTCCGGAAGAAAGACAACCACTTGGTATAGTTAGGGTTCTTGAGATCGAGGACGACGGGGACATGAGAGCGGACGACGATGGTGCAGTACAGGTTGATGAATACGGTCGGTGCGGCATTGACGATGGGGCCTTTGGTGCCATCAGCACCGGTAGGGCCGGAGCCAGTTCCCTTACCAGTTCCTGCGCTGGTGCTTGCGTTTGTGACAGACATCGCTAGGATGTAGACGAAGCAGGGCCTAGGTCGTGCGATGTATGCGGTGACCGAGAGAGAAGCGCGCATTGCTAGAGCCGAAGAGCGGATAGGGCAGCGGAGGATTGATTGGCAGCGGCGGCACAGAGGATTAGGGCGACGGTAGAGTGTCGCTGGTTGATTAGCAGCGAAGAACTACCTTAATGTGCAGGAAAATAAAGGAGAACGAAAATAGATGTTGCGATTAACTGAGTTGTTGAATTGGCATCCACCCCCTCAACTATATATAAGGCGGCTTGGACTTTGCCTTATGAAAATATGACTCTCAACCCTAAAACCTAGGCAAACACACCATGTTCGGCCAAAGACATGAAAGGAATCCGAACAGATCTACGAATCCACCTCGATTCGATTTCGGACTAAACATTGGATGGTTCAGTGAGAACAAAAATGTTAACACCAGACCATCTAGCGAGTTTACTTCAGTTGAAACCCTAAATTCCATCCCAAAGCTCACCGGATATTCCGATGTATTAATTGTACTCACTACATACTATCGTCGGACTAATAATTCTAGAGAGCAAACTCTCTGTACGAAAATTCATTTGTTCACACCGGATAGTCCGGCACCCACTGGATACATCGCCAGACTAATTTTTCTAGAGAACAATTCTCTCTGCAAGTTCTAAACTATATTCACCGGATAATCCGGCGCTAATGCCGGAGCCCTCGCCAGACCAATTGTTCCAGATAGCATGTCGCCCTGCAAGAAATCATCTTTGTGTTCACCAGACAGTCCGGCGACCATGGGGCACCTCACTGGACTATTTTTTCCAAAGAGAAAGTTTTCGACAAGAATTGACCTATAAGCATCAGATAGTCCAGTGTTGACATAGCTCTAGCATCGGACTAATTTTTTTACAGAGCAAAACTTCTGCAACCTCTCTACAAAAAACATTCTCTACACACCGGATAATCCGGTAAAATCACGGCATAGATCATCGAACTATCCGGTATTAAAAAAACCTGGATCATACCATTTTTTACTATCAATAGTAGTTCCATGTAAACCCTCTTCTGGCTGGTTTTTTTCTATACGCTTCACTCCTAGAAATTCAATTCATTAATGGTTCAAATCAAATTAGAATTAGTTTCCTCTAATAAAACTACAGCCTAAATATCTAGGTTATGAGCTTAATTTCCATAAATTGTAAACCTTAGACTTGGAAGCTTCATATCATGTGTGTTTATTGTCCTTGCACTGCTTATATGATATCATAAAGATTGGTAGGAACATTCATTCTACTAGAAGATCAACTAGTAGCAATCTACTCCTAGCCCAGATGCAGGAAAACAACCCTGAATCCCAGGCTCCCAGTAGCTGATCCGAACGATGAAAGGCCCTAAATATGGATCTCGAACAAAACGACAACCACTATAATTTTGGGAAGGATCTTAAACATCTTGTGGAGCCCTGTAGCAATCTCTGTTATTCCAGGTCTAAGATGTCATTTAGCAACAGCGAGTTGCATTACCAAGACTCAGTCTCACACTATATGCACTTACATATATTGTTATGCTTTGATTGCATTTATCTGTCTTCACGAATGCAAATACCTAAGGCCAACATGCTATCGCTATGCTTGCTACAAGTGATTACGGATTAGCACTGATCAAAGGTACACCAGGTTGGTTTCCGTAATATTATTATTTACTACGAATATTGTAATCATGGTTTGCCATGCTATAGAGTGACAGCTTCATTATTTGATATTTTCATATATTTATTATAATTGTTTTCTCCATCCACACGTGGGCTCATTGTAACTAACTAGACTTACCCCAGTTCCAACTGATGGGCTCAGACGACTGGACCGACCTAAGCAGCTGCTCTCCTCACCATGAAGATGGATGCTGCCTATTCCATCCATCGCCCTCCTGCTCCCTTATCGCCCATCTGATCAAAGCACAACGGGCAAAACTATTCAACACCAAACCATCCACCAGAATAATCTGGCACAATTGTTGCATACGTTCATGATTGATTACCACATAACAAGCCCAACACGTTAAGACAGATAGTTCAACATAACAAGCCAATACGGTACACACGAGTTACATACTATATATATATTACTTATCTAGTGTCCAACAGAGTCAGCATAACTTAATGGTAACCGCAACATCAATGACTGGAATATAGTTGCACCAGAGCATACAGATCATGCCAATAATGCTTAACAACGAGCCAATCCAACAGTTCACACTCAAAGGTCCATTATCGACCAGGTAACCTTCACGCGCATCTTAGTGACACCACCAACAGTAATAACATCTTCCTCTCCACCGGTGAACCTTGGAGTAAATTCAACGGTCTGTGACTTACCATCACCATTCTGGGCAACAATTATCAGCATATCCTTCACATAGACACATATGACGGGTCGCATAAGTTGGATAACACCATTACCATCGCCACTCATGCCACCAACCACTTCACTATCGTAAAGCACAAGGTTGTTCTTGACGCTGGTGGTGTGGGCAGTTATTTCTCCATAAAAACCTCCCTGCACAACTTCAATCGCAATAGTAGCCTCCACTGCACATTTCACAACTGCATACATCACATCCACAGTACTGAGCCTGGTAGCAAGAGATTTGCTTTCAACCTCACATTGGTCCAAATATCGAATTGCTACGCCCCTGATCGTTAAGATTCCTTTACTAAGTTCTCTGTCCTGCCCTCCATGATCCTTGATCTTCAGATCCATCTCAACATAATCATCATTTAATAACAAAAGTCCTCTTTTTGGGCCAGTCAAGATCAACGATTCATCCTACGAAAAGGTTTACATGATAAGCTAGCGGTATATTTCTCTGAATATATAGTGCTGCTATCGAACTAGACAAAATTTCAGCCACAGCAGATCAAACTATTATTATAGATGAAACTGTTAATGGACCGATGCTATAACTATATTGTAGGTCTCAAGATGGATAGTATCATGAAGATCGATCAGAAGCCACATATGGATCATCTAGTTCTACCAGTACTACCATGCACATACGGAATGCCCACTATGTCTACAAACAAGCACTAAAAAACAAACGCATAACACGAATATGCTTCATTATGAACATCTGCATTTTAGTAACATTACGATACGATCATCTGATATTCTGATGATTGATCACTGACCTGTAAAATTTCAACTTCCAGCACCGTATGAATTCAGAACGAGAAATGAGGATGTATATCATATAACAAAGGGGAACTGCATATGTTTATTGACAAATAACAACCACTAGCAGTTACATATTGTCGATCTACTGCAGGGCAGTATACAGAACGAAAGAACATAATGCATACTAGGAGTTCAAAAGGAAGTTGTACCTCAGAGTTGATGAGTTGGCAATGGTCTCTATCACGACGGAAGAGATAAAGACACTTGTTGTCAATGCTGTCTCTGGCAATGACAGTGCCATACACATGGATTGGGAAGCCAACATCCGAGGAGCCTATCTTCACGGAGAAGATGTTTAGCCCCGCATCACACGGTTCGTACTGACGTCCGCCCGGCTTGCTGACTCTATCAGTGTATCTCATTGGACCGATGGGAGCTGCAGCGAGGCAAAAACAAAAGCAAAGGAATTAAGGTTCTCTACATATTAGCTTAATTCTTTCTTAGAAAGTGGAAACTTATTCCAGCCTCTGCATATTGAAATCTACAAATAGCTAGATTCATGCTTAAAATTGAAGATAATATCGCATGCAGAGGGAGGTCAATTAGGCTAACGAGACTGAAACTAGGACCTAATAGATTACCTGAACGCGGAACCAATTGATCTAAACCCCAAAACAAACAAACAAAGAAAAAAAATAATAAATTTCAGCATCGATCGAGTAGACAACAACCAATCGATCACCATATATAGATGCAGCAGCCTAGTAGTAGAATGCATGTGATGAGTGAGGATGGAATTGAGGGAAGAAGAAGATATCATCTTACACTCCTCGTCGAGGTCGAATGTTGCGTGGTCGACGAAGTAGATGCGGTTGTAGTAGCGACCCTCCTGCTTGGGATCGAAGTCGAGGATGCGAGCCAGCGATTCCTTGGCCCGACCGCGTGGATGCCCCTCCATCTGAAGACGGCGCGCCTCCTCCAGAGCTTTCTGCCTCAGCCTCTCCGCCTCCGCCGCTCGCTGAGACTCGGTCATGCCTGAGAAATCCTCATCCTTGACCGCGGAGCACCGCTCGACAGCGGCCCGGATCCGGGCCGCACGTTCCGCGTCCGTCATGAACATGCCGACGAGGGGAAGGAATCCGTTCTCGGGTTTGTGAGGGAGGACGAGCCGACGAGGGCTTCCTTATTTTATAGCCGCCGCTATCCTCCTACATGGATGGATGGGCCCGGATAACTCCACGAGCTTCAGCCCGGCCCGGCCCAGCCCAGCCCACTGTATTCATCTACAGACAGAGTAATAGATGTGAAATCCTCTAGAAAAAAATTTCCAAATCTGAAAGAGAACCTAGGAAATCTGTCTAAGCAACTGTTGTCATTAGCATCTGCTTCATGAACTCGATTCTTTATGGCCTCTACTCAGCGTCCTCCTTCGAAGCATCATCCATCACACTCTAACCTGGGATGCTAGATGAAAGCTACTGGAGAGTCTGGTCTGCTGGACCATAAAGTGATTGGTCGAAAACACGTCGCCACCTCCTCGGCCCTATCCTTCTCCCCTTCATTTCATAATTTTTGCCACCAACACCGTCGTCTTTACCGGCAGCAGGAAGGAGCAGGGAGCCCTCCTAATACATCTAGCAATTTTCATAGTGTTTAGGGTTAATACAAAAGCCCCATGTCGATTTTGGATCTGGCACACCCTCAGGCCGACATCAAGGTTTGTTTGTTCTTGGCTCATTCATGTTTGTGCTGAGATCTTTAGATTTGCTTTTCCTATTTTATGAATGGGAGGGAGCTCTTGCTATCCCCTTTCGAGGGTTTCGTTTTCGAGTCGTCACCCTCATCGATGGTGGGGGTGAAAGGTGTTTTTGTTACCATCTACGGTAGATCTAGCCCATATATTATAATAAAATTTTAGGGTGTTACAAAGAATCAGTTTTTTATATTATTTATTACTTCTAATGAAACAGAAGACACAATATGAGAAAATGAGCCTGTTATATACCTCGTGTAAGAGCAACTCGAACCGAATCCCTTTTTTTGGTCCCCTACTATTTCAAGTAGGGGTCTCCCTATCCAGATTTCATCCCCTACTACTCTGCGCACTCCAACCGAACCTCTACTTCAACACCTTAAAATCCACTCTCCTCTATTTTAATCATGTAACTAACAAGTCATACTTTCAATTTGAATGGATATTTCTTCAACGGCTATATTTGTAACGGCTATATTTCAAATAACTATTTTTACAACGGTCACATTTCTAACGGCTACATGTCCAATGGCTCAATTTCCAATGACTATATTTCCCTGCTCTATATATGAATGCTCGAACCGTCTGGTTCCTACACCAATCCATTGGCCTTCTTGTTTCACCTCTTCCAGAAATGAGTCGTTTCTCTCACTTAGCTTCGTCGTCGTCGTCCTCGTCGGACGATGACAAAGACGAAGAATTGTTCATCGCATTGCAGCAAGCACACAGTCAATATCAAGCTATGCAAGTTCCTCGATGGGGCGGGTCTGTACTAGGGCGTTAGTATGTTCATCGCGATAGAGAAGCCGGGCATTGGAGGATGTACAACGACTACTTTTCAGATGCTCCGACCTACGGGGCAAATTTCTTTCGCTGCAGGTTTGCAATCAGTCAAACCTTTCTTTCATATTCTTTCTGTTGTGAGTCCGCTTGTTTTCTTATTATCGTATTCTGATCAGGTTTAGAATGAAACGTGATCTGTTTCTTCGCATAGCACAAGCCGTAGAGCAACATGATAATTACTTTATGCAAAAAAGAGATAGAAATGGACGTCTTGGGTTATCATGTTTGCAGAAGGTTACCGCAGCATTCCAGATGATAGCTTATGGAGTAGCAGCTGATTTTATGGATCAATATGTCCGTTCTGCTGAAAGCACGAACATAGAAAGTCTTAGAAGGTTTGCCAAAGCGGTTGTCGAAGTTTATAGATATGAGTATTTAAGATCCCCAAATGAGGAAGACACAGCTAGATTACTTGCGATTGGAGAGAGTAGAGGTTTCCCCGGAATGCTTGGGAGCATAGATTGTATGCATTGGGGATGGAAAAATTGTCCTGCAGCATGGCAAGGACAGTACACCGGCCATGCGCATGAGCCAACAATCATTCTTGAAGCTGTTGCTTCTAAAGATCTTTGGATTCGGCATGCTTTCTTTGGTTTACCAGGGTCTCACAATGATATCAATGTTCTTCACTGTTTTCATCTTTTTACAAAGCTAGCCGAAGGGGAAGCTCCACAAGTTAATTATATTGTCAATGGTCATAATTATACAATGGGGTATTACCTTGCAGATGGTATCTATCCTCAATGGGCGACATTTGTGAAGACCATACCGCAGCCACTGGGAAATAAGAGAAAATATTTTGCCAAGGCACAGGAGGCAGTTCGGAAGGATGTTGAAAGAGCATTTGGAGTTCTACAATCTCGTTTCGCCATTGTTCGTGGACCGGTCCGATTCTGAGATAAAGATAACCTAAGACAAATTATGATAGCTTGTGTCATAATGCATAATATGATTGTTGAAGATGAGAGGGATGAAGATGAACAGATGCAGTACGAGTATGTTGGCCAACTTGTGAGACCTACACCGCGTGAAGTTCGTAATCGTACTCCGGAGCTACATGATTTCCTTCAAGCTCATAATAACATCAGGAATAGGGAAACTCACTCTCAACTTCAAGAAGATCTAGTTGAGCACCTCTGGCAACGTCATGTAGACATGTATTGATTAAGAGCTCGTAGTATTTTTTTATTCAATCATGTATCCTTGTGTTTTATTTCCCAATCATGTATCCTTGTGTTTTATTTCCCTACCATGTATTTCGTTTTCATCCATGTATCCTTCTGTTGTTTTCAATAAAGTATCCTTGTATTTTTTTTTTAAACAATAGCACAAAGGCAACACAGACATATCAAACATCAAGGTTGACACATTATAAAAATGAAGGAAACAAATCACGTAGTCCAAACACATAGATCATACATAAATAAACTGCAGGAAACATAGAACATAGTCCAAACATGTAGTTTATACATCAAAGTTCATACATGAGATCTCAACTCGCGCCACCTCGCTCCCGTCGAGCAATGATCTCATCTTGTAGGCTCATGTAGAATCTTTTTTGCCTCTCACTCAAACCACTCAGATCCATATTCATCACTCGCTCATCTTCCATGGATTGTTTCAACTGAAGTTCTTTTTCCTGAATGTCAAGCTTCATATTCTCTACTTGTTTGTAGGCCTCAATCTTTTTATTCTTAACTTCTTGTTTCAACTCAAGTCTCCTAGTCTCAAGTGCAAGCTTCTCATCATTACGTTCTTTTTTCTTCATCTCTTTCAACTCATCAACCTTTTCCCTCCTCGACCAATGATTTTCCATTGCCTCCATGTAAAGGGTATCTCCTTGTGAGATAGTATTTTTATATCACCGGGTCTTCTCCTTCTTCCTACCATCCGGCCTTCCTTTCATTGGAGAAGTATGAGTGACACCATCTTCCTCATCACCATGATGGCTTTCATTGGTTCCAGAAGTGCATGAGCTTGGACTTGCATTGGAGCTTGTCTTCTGTTTTTTATGAGAGATTGCGTCATTCCACTTTGGTGTGTGCTGCACCACATTCCAACAATGCAAGAAAGGAAATGACATCTTCTTCGGATCCTTTTCCTTGTAGATCGCACATGCTTGTTGTACCTACACAAGTGAATATGAGTTAGTAGCTATACAGGAAACATAGACATGTGTCAACCAACAAAAATACATTGCTTTCTACCTTATCTTGCTCTGTCACACCACTTTACCTCCTATTTTGAATCTGAGCATACCAGCCACAGAACTTGTTTACACCTTCTTGAATGAGAGCCCAACGGTGAGAGAGCGAGCTAACATTACGATCCGAATCAAAATTCCTATGGGCATGGTAGTGATCATGAATACGCTTCCAATACGTACTACAGTTTTGATCAATGCCCTGGACTGCATCTTGGCTTATTTCAAGCCATGCCGAGACCAACAAAAGGTCATCCTTCTCACTAAAATTTCCACCTCTCTTCGCCTTTTGTGTCACAACCGGAGTAGCTTCGACAATTTGATGTCCTGCAATGAGTTGTTCTTCAGGGGGGCTTGCATATTGGGAGCCATCCCACTCGCCCCCAGCTCCTCCGTTCAACAAGTCCATGAAGCTAGCCATTCCTACCCCTGCATCACAACATCACATTGCAAAGCAATTAAATTACAGCATGTGGCAAGTGTATAGCTATCATAAATCATATGCATGTGAAAACAACAAAATTATCTGAATTTGCAAACATAAAACACTCTTCTATCTGAATTGCTCTCTTCTCTACATTCTCTTCCCTCTTCTCTCTACTCTTCTCTGAACCGCAACTCTCCCTCTCTCAAATTCTCCCCCACATCTCTCCCTCTCTCCAATCTCTCTCCAATCCCTCTCTCTCTCTGATGGGGGCGCACATGGTGGAGGGGCCGACGCCCTTGGTGTGCAGCGCAGAGGGCCAAGGGGGCGGCGCCCTCTGGTCTCCGGCGCAAAGGGGCGGAGGGGGCGGTGCCCTCCGGTGTGCACCGCGGCGGGTGGAGGGGCCGACCCCTTCGGTGTGCTGTGCGGATGGGCGGAGGGGACTCGAGGAGGGGATGGTGCAGGGGGCAGCGGCCGACCGGGGCGAATGGCGCAGGGGCCGCGGCCGACCGGGGTGGATGGTGCAGGGGCCGGTGGCCCGAGCTGCACTCGCGCGAGGGCACGGCGGCAGGGGGCTGACCAGGCGAATCGACCGCGCCCTCCTCCTCTCCCAGGTTGGTCTCTCTCTCTCTCTCTCTCTCTCTCTCTCTCTCTCTCTCTCTCTCCGATTCTCTCTCTCTCTCTCTCCGGTTCTCTGTGGCGGAGGGCAGGAAGGGGGCGTGGGGAGCGCAGCGGCCCAGATCTGGCCTGGCGCGGTGCAGGGCGGCGGTGGGAGAACCAGAGGCGGTGCCCATGGCTGCCGGCCCAAATCGAGGCAACGATGGGCGGCAGCGGGAGGTGGAGCATGGGGAAGGAGGAGATGGAAAACGTACCTCCAGGATGAAACCTCCGAGAGGGCGCGGGAGAGGCGGCGGTTGCTCCGATCGGTCGAATCAGGAATCCTGGGAGCTTCCCTTCGAGTGGGGGTGGAGAGGGGAGGAGTAGGGATGCCCGACGGACCGGGGGCTGTAACGGGAGTCGGTTGGAGACGATTTTTTTACACTTTTCCTTCTTTTTACGGGTAAGGGCCCAAGAAAGGAGTCGGTTGGAGTTGCTCTAAGGGGGCTGTTACACAAGTTCGCGCACTTCTCCCACCTTCAGCGCAGCAGAATAAAATTTAATTAGCACGGGCAGCAGAAGAAAATTGTATATTGGAGATCATTCACTGGAGAATCGTTACCGTAGTTCAATTAACCTTTTTTATTGCTAATTAAATTTCATGCACATTATCCTCAATGAATTTAAAATTTTAATCACTTGTTATGCAGAAAAGAAAGAATTCGACCCCGCATAAGAACGGGAAAAGTCATAAAACAGAATAGCGCCAACAAAAGTGCGCACTGCCTGACACGACATAGGCGGAGATCGACGGACTGGTGGGGCCCGGCACCCGGCGAGAGACTCCGGCGGCGAGGATGGGCCAGGAGGTGGTGGCGCACGTCTACGACGTCGCCAACGCCGGCTCCGACGCCACCGTGCTCCACATCAACCGCTTCTTCAAGGACGCCATCGGCCTCGGCGGCATCTTCCACACCGCCATCCAGGTCCGTCATTACTCCCAATCCCCATTCCCCATCCTTTCTCCTCTGGGAGCGTTTGCACAGCCGATTCAGAAAGAAAGATTGGATCTTGAGGCGAGTGGGCTCGTCTTGCAGAGAGGAAAAAATGTGTTCTCGTACATGATGATTCTGATGCGGCAAAGAGTTTTTTTTTCTAATCTAAATTGGATGCTGCTGTTACTGCATCTGGCCGACTATGTTAAGAAGCTATTTTGATTTTCCGCATGGAATCGCAAAAGTGACGCAGTGTGATTCTGATCGATATCTGTTCTGCAAGCCACCATTTTTATTGATGCCGTACGCCTCGCAGAGAGTATAATCTGAAACTGTAATGTTCTCTCGGAACTTGGAGGTTTCCTACCCAGCCAGTTGGATTGAATGCAGCGCTCTGGTAAAAGAGATATCAGAGTTAGGTTAACGGTGATGCAACGAATTATGCAAAACCACTTATACATAAGCATTATCCTCCTGGTTTTATGAACTGGCTAAACTCCTGGCCCTCTAGAAATGGAACACAGATTTGTAGGCTGCCTTACTGCTCCCGTTAATAAAATTTTGCTGATTCATCCTACCAAACAAGTTATGTATGGTGTGAGTGATAAAATCTGCAATGGCACTCCTATGTTCCTAGCTACTAAGTGTTGATTATTATATGCTTATTGTTGAGGCTCTACAGTTAGATGAGTCCTTAGTTTTTTTAAGAACTACCGAGCATCTCAACTAACAGGTCTACGGAGATGAAGAATGGTCATTTGGTTACTGCGAACGGGGCACTGGGGTTTTCAGCTGCCCCCCATGCAAAAACCCCATGTACACTTTTCACGAGTCTATAGTGCTGGGAAAGACGAACTGCTCTATTTTCACAGTAAATCAGATACTGCAGGAACTGAGCTGGGAGTGGCTTGGAGGCTCATATGGACTTCTGTCAAGAAACTGCAATCACTTCTGCAATACCTTCTGCGAAAAGCTTGATGTGCCAAAACTTCCAGGTACTTCCAATTGCTTACTGAATTGTTCCTAAATAATTTACTTGGTTGTTCCATTTGATAATGGTTGCTGAAAGACAAATGCCATTTATTTTTAGCTGAAGTTACATCATGAATCAGTTTCGAAGTAAACACTCAAGATAAAGACAGTTTTTCGAGAATCCAAATGAGACTGTTTTACAACTCCAGAATGATTCCAAGTTCTTTAGTTCATGTACAACTGAATTATATGCAGGTTGGGTGAATCGCTTTGCGAATGCTGGTGATGCTGCTCTAGAAGTTGCTGAAACTACAGCAGTGAAGGTAAACATTCCAGGCTTTTCTGCTACTTTTATGTTTTCTCTGGAAAATCTTATCATCACTTGTAGTACCACTGGAATTTGATATATTTGCCGTGAAACTTGATATATTTGTCCTCAAATTCTGTGTATCTTCTAGATTTTTTTTCAGCATCTCACTGTTGGAAAACTCAGTAGCAAGTAAACTGTGTCATCATGTTAACCAAACTTTGAACAAATAACTGAATATGGCAATTTGAAACCAAAAGGGTGTGAACCCATGAACAAAGACCCAAAAACGAATACTCATGCTAGCTGCAGAAAGATTAAAAGAAAGTTGTGCACACTATCGCACGATGTTGGAAATCTGTTTCTTAAGAATCTGTATGCAAAGAACCATATGTTGGTATGTGCAACAATAGCAATGGCCTTATCCATTGACAGTACTGTCCTGAATCAAATTTGTTGTGTTATTGGCTGACCTTTTGAGTTTCATTAATCTTTTACTTTCCACTCAGCTGAAACAAGCGAAAAAGGAAATCGTGACTGCATGCAAAGCGGCATCAACATTTTTGACTGGCACGTCTTCAAGTACCCCATCAAATGTGGAAGATACGGGCGGCTCAACAGGCAATTCTCTTTTTGAGGGGACATGGATCAGAAGTATCATCGGTATCAGTATGAAGCCATCAAGGAGCCTTGTCTGCTTAGATGGTTCAGATGATGAAAAATCTAGCGATGAGAGTGAATCAGAATCAGATGACAATCAGCCTGATAGTAGTGTTCACAATGCTGACCAGCAAGATGCAACACAGGAGCGTGACATGAGAAGTGAGAATGGACCACGCCATCATTCATGAAGCTCACACCATTATGTGCAGAGAGAGGAACAATGTCTACATACTGCCATTTTTCTGACAACACAGGGAGAAATCTACAGCAAAACTAACTTTACAATTTGTAACATTCACTTCTGATTGAGGACTGGAAGCTGTGAAAAGGCCCTGAAAAGCGATGAGAAGCGCTGAAGCTATGGAGTGCACCACAAGTTGTGCTATCTTGTACTTGATTTGTCCACGTCGCGGCAGTGGGCGGACTCTCCTTTGTCTTTCAGCCCTGTAAACTTTGATGAGATGACAGGCGCTTGCTTTGTCTTCCATTTTGGTGAAGGAGATATTTTTTCTGCAGAACCAGATGTTGAATGAAGGAGATATTTGAGAGCTTTCTTGCGCTGTGCTTAATCATTGTTCCTGTGGTGTATTTATAGACCTTGAGGAGTTTATCTGGATGCAAGACATGACAACTAAATTCTTTTTTCTTTGTAGTATCATCTGTATACCATTATTTTTTATAATTATCCAGTGTCTCTGTAGTTATGAGAAACCTTTACTGGTATGTATGTTTCAGTCATGATTGGGCTGTTTGTCTGTGTGTGTGAATCTGCAAAACTTTGACTTAGTTTTGGACATTGGTTTCTCTTAAACAGAGACGTATGCATCTGTAGAACAAATGATTGACTTGTCATTTGTCTCATTTGCGACATGTGATGCCATATGCATGTATCCAGAGAGCAAAGAATTGTTGCCAACCTGGTATGTCCCCAAACTTGAGTGTTTGCTGCTGAACAATCATTTGTGACTTGCAGCTGATTTAGGGCCAAAGCAGGTACTAGACACAAGGGCATTTGCCAACTGTGATGTCATGTGTATGTATCTCAAGAGCAGAGAACTGTTGCCGGCCTGCCGTGTCCCAAAATCCGAGTATTCGTCGCTGAACAAACATCTGTGATTATGCTTGTTAATTGCAGCGGTTACAAGGCTCGTAGGAATGTCTCAATCTTATTAGTAATTAGTTGCGCCCTGTGTGGCAGTTGCAGTCCTGTGACAGACTGATTGGCCTTGACTGGTTGAAAGTCGTTTGTGGTTTGATGGAGAAGAAGTTTCCTGGACCTTGATTCATATATCACGTCGTTTTCTGAAATTCATGGAGGGCTGTCTCCCGGGATCAACGACAAGTTAGTAAGCAATCTACTGGGATGCCATGTTTCAGGTTGTGATCCAACTGATATTACATCATCTTCTCCATTTTATACACGTTTAATCATTTATGATGATGAGGGAAAGGAGTGATCGTCTAGCAATCAAGGAAGTAGTCTCCCAGTGTGATGAGAGAACATGACAGACCTCTGTTTTTCATGATTAAATATGCCAGGTGAGCAGAAAACGAGCTGCATCGCCGGCCAGCGGACGCTTGGAGGCTTCGGAGACGACACGAGAAAAGGCCAGTAGCAGAGCATCCTAGGCAAGGAAGCCAAGAAACAGTTCGGCTGCTGCATTACACCAACTGCCAAGTGACAAAGTGACCACACAGATGCAGCAGAGCATTATGCCTCGGGCCGGCGGCATTTTTGGAGTTGTGGTATGCAAAACCATTGGGTCCAGTCAGCTTGGACATTAGGATTGAGCTCAGCAGGAGTTCGACGCTCTTCTAACTCAAAACGTTAAAAGAGCTTCATGTTTATTTTGATAGCACATCAAGCCTTATTTGGGACGCATGAGTTTTAGACGGTTCCTGAATTACACCTTCGTTGAAGAACTCAATACACAGGAACAACATTAAACACTCTGCAAAGTAGTGGAAAGGAGAGTTTTCAGAAGAATTCGTTGAACCATTCTTATATGAAAAAAAAAACCTTAAAAATTAAAATAGCAGCATTCGTGGAACTTTAAAAAAACTTAATATCTGAATTCGTGGCCCTGTCAATATCCGAGGCTTGAGAGCCCACTCCTCGGGCTATAGAGAGCTTGCCCAACCTCCAGGAGGCTGAGGCTCTGGAGAGCTTCGGAGCCCATAGACCTAAGAGGTCTTCGAGGACCTGATATTCACAGGCGAGGTCAGGGCATTAGAGGTCCTTAAAAGCAACCCTAACAATTTTTTTTAGACCAACAACTTCCCATATCTCAAAAGACAGTGACCGGAGAGTTCATGGTCTTTAAAAATCGAACCCCGGGTGAGGATCCGGAGCCCGACCCTTTAGTAATATATGCATGCTAAGATATTTCTCCAACGCTCTTCGTGGGACAAATGTGCCCCCAAGAATTACAGCTGAAAGGAAAAGGAGAGCAAAACAAGAGTGTGTGGACAAGGAAACAGCAAGCAGGGAACACTTGGCCCAACAGGACACATGGCGCCACCCGCCGCTCTGCTCCTGTCCAGCCATTCCTCACCTTCGCCGTCCTACCGTCTCCCCGGCCGCCCGCCCGTACTGCTCTCTGTGCCGCCTCGCCCACACATTCGCGACAACAGGTGTTCTTCCTCCTCCCCCCCTCGCCTTCGCCATGCCAGACCGCTTGGAGCGGCCGCGGTGGTGGCCATCGCGCCCGGCGACCACTGGGGCAACTGGGCCTTCCTCCTCTCCGCCGCCGCCTTCGGCACATGGTAACAACAGCCTCTGCTTTGCACTCTCGCGCGTGACTACGTGAGCTCGCTCATGGGCAGATCTAGCTCGTGTGTGTGATGGATGAAATGAACTGCTGAAGGTCCGAGGAGAGGACGTCGTGGGGCGCGGCGCTGAGCGGCGCGCTGGTGAGCATCATGGCCGGGCTGGCCGCGACGGCGGCCGGGCTGGTGACCCCCGGCGCGCCGGCGCACGACGCCGTCATGGAGTACCTGCTCCCCGCCTCCGTGCCGCTGCTGCTCCTCGGCGCTGACCTCCGCCGCGTCGTCCGCACCACCGGCGACCTCCTCAAGGCCTTCTTGATCGGATCAGGTATTGACTCAAACAGTGGAATTACTACGACTTGGGAATTGGGGATTACTAGTTTGAATGAATTTTGAATCTTTAATAGTTGCTACTGTAATCGGCACAACGGTGGCCTATCTTTTGGTTCCGATGAGGTCACTCGGCCAAGATAGCTGGAAGATTGCAGCTGCACTCATGGGCAGCTACACTGGTGGAGGTATATCTAATCACTGAACAAAACCATTATCTGCTGCTACCACTCCACATTCGTTCGATCCATCATGATGTGAGCTTGTGCTTCATCATTGCGATAGCGGTGAACTACGTGGCCATCTCGGAAGCTCTCGGCCTTTCACCGTCGGTTCTCGCTGCCGGTGTGGCCGCAGACAACCTCATCTCGGCGCTCTACTTCATGACCCTCTTCTCACTGGCATCGAAGATACCAGCAGAAGCTAAAACTTCTGAAGGTAACAGTTGAACCAGCTGTAGAGCTAATGCCAACGTTCTTGTGATCATATATTCATCATCCATGCCTCTTAATTCTGATACAGATGCCAAGAAGGACGGCGAGTCTGAGGGCGGCGGTCGGCTGTCGGTGCTGCACGGCGGAACGGCCATCGCGCTGTCGTTCCTCATCTGCAAGGCCGGGTCGGCCATCGCCGACCGGCTGGGCTTCCAGGGTGGCACCCTGCCCTGCGTCACGGCGCTGGTGGTGTTCCTGGCGACGGCGTTCCCGGGGTACCTCGGCAGGCTGGCGCCAGCCGGCGAGACCATGGCCCTGATCCTGATGCAGGTGTTCTTCACCGTCGTAGGGGCCAACGGCAACGTCGTGGACGCGGTGACCAAGGCGCCGAGCGTGTTCGCGTTCGCGCTGGTGCAGGTGACCGTCCACCTCGCCGTGGTGCTCGGGATCGGCAAGCTCGTGGGGCTGGAGAGGAAGTCCCTGCTCATTGCCTCCAACGCCAACGTCGGCGGGCCGACCACGGCCGCAGCCATGGCCACGGCCAAGGGGTGGAGCTCGCTGATCGTGCCGGGGATCCTCGTCGGCATCTTTGGGATCTCCATTGCCACGTTTCTTGGCATCGGCTTTGGCATGTTCGTCCTGAGAAGAATTTGCGGCTTCTACTAATTGTTGGTCGATGTATCTCACACTTGTTAGGTCTATAGAATTCACGCCACCATACAAGTATGCAATGCGTGAAGGGGATATTAACCAAGAAAAGCCTGTCCTGGAATTTGTTTCTGGCAATTATTGGCCATCTTATGGAAGAGATGATATATGGAGATTATTCCGATAAGTGCAACTCAGCATGCATGATTTTGATAGAATAAAACACACACATACATCGAACTCATGCAGAGCGACAACTGTAGAAAAAGTTGAAAACTTCGGACTCAAGTTCAAAAGTATCAAGTTACAAATTTCTCGCTGTTCCACCTCTCGATCTCCAGAGTTGGTTTCGTGGGATATGACGGAGTTCACATATCGCACAGCTAATCCAGCACAAACATGACATTTATAACAAAATCATTATGGGATGAAGCAGTCAGGAAATTCAAATGCATAACCAAATTCAGATAAAAAAACCTCTTGGTCTCTTGGATAATTCATCTTCGTTTCAACCACGAATGCTTGCAGTCAACTATCTTTAGGGGACGATAAACAGGGTCCAGACTCTCAAACAGCGACAATATGTAAGATAAGATAGCATGCTACATTACACGTCCTAACCCAGTACAAAATTCAGTCTCAGAAAATTGCAACCACATGGATGATAGAAACACAGCAGGCAGAAACGACACTTCAAGACCATATCCAGGCATTTTCGCTACTGACTAAGCAGGGAATGAAGCTCACTGCTCCACATTGATGGCACCCTTGTCGCTCACATAGATCCCGTCCAAGAACTTCCTGATATCCTTGTTCTTCACATGGCATTTCTGCGGAGAAGAGTAGAAGACAAAGAAAACTTGCATCAGTAATATGAATCATAGCACAAGAATCAACGAGACCAGCAAACTCATGATGAATGACCAAATGCACATACTACAAATGACATGAAACAAAACAAAGATCAAAGACAAGTCACAACCACAGTATTACACATCTAAACAACCAACAGAACAATCATCTTCCAGTGTACTATTACGAAACAAGCAACAAAACTGGCATACCAGAATATAAATATATGCTTCCTTACTGAATATAACATCACATGTCACCTTTAGAAAGTCCATTACTACCCCATGTTTGCACTAGGATCGGTCATGAAATTCAAAGGGCTTTAGGTGCGTGCTACTACAAAAAAACTGCCATGCATTACGATGTTACACTTGAGCAGTACAGAAACACATAGATGATGGATATGTACATCGCAATGTGGAATTTTGGTTCTCTTAGTTTGTACTTGCTTCGCAGAACTAGGGTCACATAAACTAAAAATGTGATTTACCTACTCAAAAAACATCATGATAACCTCAAGTAGACCACTGTAAACAATGGAATGGGCACAACCAATGTGATAAACTAGTCTTGTGACCTCTTGTTGCATTCAACCTAAAACTGTACAGCAATCAGCAGAAGCAGGAACTAAAAATTACTATGAACAACCTCACTTAGAGCATGTGCATTAGCAGACAGCAGTAGCGCAAAATGGGTAGTACGGTGGGTTATCGACCGTTCTCTTTCCATACCATCATATGGGTACTGAGATTAGCAACATAGATTCCTACAACTGTGGGCACATCTACTACACTAAGTTTTATCACTGATAAGCAGGCATGAATACAACAACATGATCTTTTGCATCATACGCAAGGAAGTAAGCACAGGATCATATCGCTCACCTGGTTGATGAGGGCGGCCGAGCGAGAGACGAGTTCGATGTCGTTGCCGTCGAGGATGAGCTCATCCTTCACCTTCTCGGACCGGAGGATGGTCACTCCCTCGAGCATGTCCACCTTCCTCACCTGAAACGCAAGGGATCACATCAACCAGTAAGAACACATCACAACCCATCTCCGTCCCCTCATCTAAGATTTTTTCCCAAATCTAGCATGATCCGCGCATCTGAAGGGAAAAAGAAAAAAGAAAAACAAGGACATGAGCATGCGCTTACCCTCTTCTCGCCGAGGAAGTTTCTGATCTCAATGGCGGTGTTGCTGTTGGTGATGGAGGCGTTGATGGGAAAGTGAGCGTAGACGAAGCGCATCTTGTAGCGGTAGCCCTTGGTGACGCCGGTGATGAGGTTCTGGACGTGGGAGATGGCGGTGCGGATGGCGGCCATGGTGCGGCGGGTGCCGAACCAGGCGTCGACTTTGAGCTTCCGGCCGTTCTCCTGCAGCTGGAAGTCGAGGTTGAGGTGCTTGAAGTTGCGGGTGAGCTTCCCGCGGGGGCCCTCCACCGTGACCACCTTCGCGGCCACCTTCACCGTCACCTCCTCCGGGATGTCCATCGTCTCCGACGCCAGGATCGTCTTCATCTTGGCCGGCTTCTCTCACCCTTCTTCCTCGGCGGCGGCGGCTGAGGAGGGTTTGTGTGCGCGGAGGAGCGGCGGCGCGGAGAGGGGTGGTCCTTTATATAGTGGGACGGTGAAGGGTAGGGTTTTGAGAGTTTGATCGGGCGATCTGCGCCGTTGGATCGCTGGGTAGTTAGGGTTTGCCTTCCAAGAGGTGGGCCGCTGCTGGTCCAGTGTGGGCTTTATCTGGGCCGCTTATGGACCAGTGTGGGCTTTATATGGGCCCCGTGTGTGACTCTGAGTGGAGTGGAGGCCTAAGAGAACACAAAGGCATTCCTTCTTCTTCTTCTTCTTTTTGTGTTGCTCTTTATATTTTCTGATGAACTGTTTAGTTTGAAATTCAAATCCCTTTCTTTGGTTTCGATTTTGATAAAAAGACACGTTATAAATCAAGATAAAATTGTGAAGAATTTTTATTTAATTGGAGTAGTAAAATTACTAGGGGCGATATGTATATGGCTCTATATATTTTACTAGTAGAAAAAATGAGGAGACAGTGCAATGTGGCCCTGAAGAGTGGTACTGTTGGAGCAGCGCCTAGGGTAGGTTGCTCATGGGTGAAATATTGGAGTAGCCAAACCAATGCTATGCTATGTTACAGATCGAGCTGTGTGCGGTGTCTAATCAGAATATCAGATGATTGGGGCAAAGAACATAAGAGCAACTACTCAGGGATTTGGCCTAGCTGGGCAACAACACTTGGTACCTCTCATCCTGCAAAAGAAAACTACTCATGGATGGCCTAACTGAAGCAGGACTAGTAGTGTTGATCATGCACAAAAGAAAAAGAAAACCCATGTGCTGGACTGCTCCGGATCACTCACCCTCTCAAGATAGGGGGTTGGATCTTTTGATCATCTGGTCACTCTCATGGATCTGATCTCAAGTCTGAACTGATGCAGATGCTCCATTTGAGAACGACTGACTTTAAATGAACAAGTACGAGCCTGTCTGTTACGTATCCTTTAGGCTACGTTTCATGTCTGAAAACGTCAGACTGTTTGCTGTTTCAGACTTTCACCTTGCCATAGCACGCAGATACAGTTCTTCAGTTGTTTCTCCATTAGAATTCAGAATTCAGAATTCAGAAGAACACACACAGAGAGTGAAAGGCTCATTTAGAAGGCAATGAAAGGCTGCGAAGGATCATGAAATTACCAAGGTGATGAAGGCAAAGTCCTACGTGTGCGGAATAAATCAAAGGTACTTAACTATTTTTAATCAAATTAGTAGTCGTGCAAAGATCCCAACAATTAAAAGACTACTCATCTTCCGTTAATAAGAAAAGGTCACATGATATCTTTCTCTTTTATGATAGTACACTGATATAAGTATAGACCGAAGATGTCGTTTCGGTGAGATGTGCTTGAAAGCTGACTCCTCTTTCTTTTCTTTTCTTTTTCTTGCAATTGCAGCCAAAGAGTAGCATCAGATCCATGCTGTCTGTGACACTCTTTTTCACGCCAACTGAATTGAGGGCTAGCAAACCAGCAGGTGCATTACCATATTACATGCGTACAGCTAGCTGGGAGGAAGGAAAGAAACGGCAGCTCAAGCGACTGACTGATTCTCTCCTGCACTAGCTACTAGCTAGGGAAGAAAGTGCAACGCCCCATTGCCCCATGCCCTGAGGGTTTTCATTTCTAGTCATCTCAGGCACAAAGTGGTAGCAAGGTGATTATCACTTTTCCTCCCCCCAACCATTCCTTTCTCACCTCTCATCTCAATCCACAGTATTTGAGGTGGACAATTCCCTCCTGCCTCGCCTTGTCTTGCAAAAATTTTAATCTAACATTTCGCCGACATGGTGACGCCGGAAGGGATCGAATAAAGTTTAATTTCTGTTAAATGTTAGTTTAAAGAATCCCCTCCGATTATTCCGACTCCGCAAGCGCAAGAGAAGATAAATGCTACCCCTATATTCTCTCTTACTAGTTAAGTATACATATGTTGCAACGAAAATATAAGCACTAGACACGGTAACATCAAATACAAACTCAATATACGTAGATATATATACGTCATAGGAGCAATGTCGAACGGATACGTCAGGAGTGATGTCGTAAATTGATTTCAAATGAGATCCAAAAAAAGAGGAGATATATATTATCTGCTAATTTTCCTTCTAATTTCTTTATTTATTTTCATGAGTAAAATATGTCTCATATCGGTAGCCGGTAACAAGACGTGGAGGACGAGGATAGATAGTAAAAATAGGTAAATTATTTAAATTTTAGAGATTTTTATTAGTTGTGAGGCGAGTAGAGGGAAGATATGACACATGAACCAACTCATGTTGTTAGAGTGCACAACATCCTGGCTCAGCTCGCTATAACCACGAGCCGGCGCCCCTAACTCAAATCTCAATGTGACTGCTATGCGCGCAGACCCAACCAGAGCTACAACCAAGGTCATGGGTCAACGCAACCTAAAAAACTAGTCTGAGAGATCCTTCATTTTTTAAGTCATGCTTCTTTGTAATCAATTTCTTATGTAGGACTAAATCCAATATGTGTTAAAAAAAACTAGTTTAAGTGATCCTTCACCTTTTAAGTCGTGCTTCTCTATCATCAATTTTTGATATAGGATTAAATCCAATATGCGTTTTATATAATAGAGACTTTAACTGCGACATATATACCTAACAGATGCATATGCTTAATTATCTGCACTGAGTTAGGAGCTAGCTAGTGAGGAATAACATGGATATGCATATCAAAGTGTTTGTTATACATCATTGCAAATGGATATGATATGTATCACCCATCTCACACAGTAAAAGGGCTTTTTTTTTTGCCTTTGAGAAAGATAGATAGGTGGCCACATTTCTCGCTGTCCCGAATGGCAACTGCATCATTGCCCACACAAAAGAAAAAAGGAGATCACAGACGTGCTACAGTTCTTGTGCACTAGCTATGCTTCTGGCTTCGGCGCGTGCTGACTCCGGGTTTTAACCCCAGCTGCTTCCGAATAGGTCCGAGCTAGGTTTAGAGTTACGCACATATGTGAGCGTTAAATAGGATATATGTGTTCGCACACTGAAAGTTTAGACCTTTTAATTTAGTTTAATGTGAGTTAGGATACGCAAGCGTGTGCGTACGTGGAGCTTCGTGAGGTGTGTAGATCATGTTACCTAAAAAACTAATTTGAGCCATCTTTTTCGTCAGACAATGTACCCGAAATGATTCTTTCCCATTTCACGTCCTCATCACCATGTCTTCTTGAGCACATTCTTCTTCGCCAGGACGAGAGGGCAGTATCGTCTGGTCGGATCCATCGTACGCTAGCTCCTCAGAGGAAGAAAACACTACACTGCCTATAAATTCCGCGAGCTGCAACTGCACTTGTTGTCCCAAGAGAAACGCAGGCAGCTGTGTGCCTGAGTGGAGCTGAGCATGGGGTCTTTGCTTGGCGATGGCTTGCCGGTGGCTGTCATGCTTTGCCTCAACATCGTGGCGGCCATCATGGTGTCTCTCGTCAAGGTGGCCATGGACGGCGGCATGAACCCGCTTGTGCTCGTCACCCTGCAGCAGCTCACGGCGTCTGCCTTCCTCGCGCCGATCGCCTACTTCAAAGAGAGGTGAATCTATCGCTTGACCCCAGCAAGAACTGACATTGAAAAAAAAAGAAGCAAAGAGCGAATGGTACATTCTATTTTCTGAATTCCTTTTGTTTTCAGTTCAAGCTCAGCGTTTGTTGCTTGTCTTTTGCTGCAAATTTCAGGAAATCGAGGCCAAAGCTGACGCTGGAGATCTTCGGCTACATCTTCGTCAGTGCCGCACTCGGGTACCACCTAACGCAACTAATTGCAGAGCTATTTCTTTCATGGAATCCATGAACGAAAAGCTCATATACGTGCATGAAATTGTGCTCGATCGCAGGTCAGCTCTGAGGCAGTACATGATCTTCGTCGGCCTGCAGTACACCACGGCCACCTTCGTTACAGCTTTCTCCAACATCGCCCCAGTCCTCACCTTCCTCCTCGCCGTCGCAACACGGTAACAGAACACCTCCAGATTCTTGCATGCACATAAGAGAGATCGGAGAAATCATGTTACTGTAATTTGCTAAGTATGTGTTCTCCATCAAACAATCACAGTTCAGAGGCACTGAACCTCAAGAGCAAGATGGGCATGGCGAAGCTGGTGGGCACGCTGGTCTCCCTGGGCGGCGCCATGGTGCTTACCTTCTACAAGGGCGTCGCCCTCACCCACGCCGCGCCGCCTCAGCACCTCCATTCCCGGCAGCATGGGGGAGCTGCAGACTCGATGAGCCGCGGGAAGTGGACGCTGGGCACGGTGGCGATCCTGGGGAACTGCGTGTGCCTCTCCTGCTGGTTCCTGTTCCACGGCAGGCTTGCCAGGAAGTACCCGCACGTGTACTCGTGCAACGCGCTCATGTCCGCGCTCAGCTTCCTCCAGGTCGCCGTCGTCGGCCTCTGCACCCAGAGGAGAATCTCCCCGTGGATCGTCAAGAGCAAGTTCCAGATCCTCACCGTCCTATACGCTGTAATCACTAAGCCTGAAGAATTTGGCAGCTTAAAGTTGTTTTCCAGTTTCAGTCTGGTTGTGACTGCTCTGAACTTGATGTGCTTGTCATCTCCTCAGGGCATCTTGGGATGCGGCGTGTCGTTCGTGCTGTTGACATGGTGCATCGAGAAGCGTGGCCCCGTGTTCGTCGCCGCCTTCATACCGATTGTGCAGATCATCGTCTCGGTCATCGACTTCTGCATCCTTCACGAACAGCTCTACCTTGGAAGGTACAAGTACTGAATTACAGTAGCATGTGTTGCCACCATGTTCAGAATTCAGGCACTGAATTCACCTCGACCTTGTGCTGTGCAGTGTGCTGGGATCTGTTCTTGTGATTGGTGGTCTGTATCTTCTGCTCTGGGGCAAGAGGCAGGAGGCCTTGAACTGCCCACCAAAAGCTGCTCAAAATGATGATAAAGAGCAGCAGCAGCAGCAGGAGGAGCAGCAAGTGCACAACTGAAGGGTGAAGACAGCATCCTCTGACAGTTCGGTTGTAACAGCTGCAGCAATAAGCTCTC
This sequence comes from Phragmites australis, assembly GCF_958298935.1. NCBI lineage: Eukaryota > Viridiplantae > Streptophyta > Magnoliopsida > Poales > Poaceae > Phragmites > Phragmites australis. Next base: position 34,698,146 of record NC_084930.1, on the reverse strand, counting down.
CATCTTTTTTTGGTGTATCAGGGAGCAATCTTCTTGTAAAATCAGTCTGGTGCCAAGAAAGTGTTTAGATCCAAATCCAAACAGTAGAGCTATCGTAAATCAAAATCAATAGCAACATTAGGAACGAATTGCTAGCAGCCTGTTGCAGTCCTTTGAAGAAATACATAATAATATGCGCAATATTGGGGAACAGATTTTCGGCACATATAAGCAGCTGTTCACCTTTTCGTATACTACATCACTACATTTACTGCACAAAAAGGAATCCAATAAATGTGCAAAAAGAATTATGGATATGCTATTGTACTTTTATTGTGTAACTGTGTGCTCTCAGGAAAAAAAAAATGCATAACTACAAAATTTCATTCTAAAATTCACTCAGATTTAACGGACCCTCCCCCCCAAAGGACGGATTTCACGAGAAACAATGTATGATATTACTCTTGAATAAAATTTGAGTATACATAATAGAAGAGTGTAATATCTTAAGTTTTAGCATTTAGAATATAGCAAAATTCACTTTATTTTTAAAAAAAATCTGAATAATTAAAACAATATAAATTTAGGGAAATGTATATACCCTACGAGGTGGGCCTCACACCGCCCAATGTCTGCCGACGGTATGTATTTTCAAGATCACAGGCTCATCATGCGACTAGGGCGAGGCTCGTGCAACCAAACCCCTAGTCGCAGAGCAAAATCCTGCGACCAGCCCTTGCTGGTCGCAAGTCCTTACTGATCGCGAAGCACATACTCACCTAACTAGTCAAGTCTCATTTAATGATGTCACTCGAGTATTTTTCTTCCTTAGACGCTCTCTTTCGGCGATGCGTGGTTGCTGAGCGGTGTGGTGTTGCAATGTCCCATCCTATAGCATTTAATGCTGCGGGATGGTCAAACGTGTGAGTGTGATGGTGTTTGGTAATGGGACAGGACGTGCAGGACGAGTAGTCCTCCACGTGGGGGCAGATAGAGTAGTCTTCCGGTGAGGATGTTCTTAGGGGACTTGAGTTACCACGTGCTACTCATTGTCAACGTTGATGATACCTGCCTCGACCGTATAAATACCGAATCATTGCATCGTCATGCTAAGCCACCCAGTGCAATCATGTGTCCTGTATGGGGCATGACTTGACTTTTCTTTCTCCTTACCGAGCTTGGCATCCTACTAGAAGGGCCGGGTGAGCAACAAGAACCTAAGCATATGTCAGGTACTCTACGTAGGTGTTTCCAACTCAGCCACGCCGCGATGGTTAGTGGGGGAGTGCACTCTATACGAGACCTAGAGCACTTGGGATATCTCAAAGTAGTGTCTGGCAAAGGAAGGTGATTGAAGCATCTCGATATAATTCGCTCATCCGCTTTCAACAGTTGGAGGTTGAGCATATCGTGTGGGTATAATATACAACCTCTGCAGAGTGTAAATCTGTTCGAATAGTAGTGCCTATGGTCATAAACATGCAAAATAATTACCTCACTTGGTTAGACTCGGGGCTTATGTATCTTTGATGAGTGAGTGTGTGGACTAGATGTCCACGTGATGAGATTACTGGCTCAGTCCGTCAAGAGTTGTGTGTTACTAGAGGTACATCAGACATAATGATAGGGACTGTGGAGTGAGATGTAGCCCCTTTCAAAACCGAAACCCCCCAGATATACCATGTTAACTTGTTTACACTATTTTTAAAGGTAACAATAGAGAATATAATTTGATACCTGTATAAACTGCTTTACGTTTAAAACTAAAGCCATAAAAATTTATCCTTGAGTCATCTATCAAACCTTTGTAATAGTAGAGGACTTGTTGAGTATCTTCCGTACTTGTTCTCACTACCATTTAGATGAGAAAGCAACTGATGCCGACTTTGCTGGAGACGAAGACGCGGATGAGGAGTAGATTAATGGTCGCATTTGCACCTTAGCCATCCTGGCTTTGGGTTGTTGTTCTGTTATGTTTTTGTTGGCTTGTTGACCAGGCTTGTAATACTCTATGATTTATAACATTTATATTGTTGTAACCTTAATACTTTTTATATATATTGTATGACTATGATGTCATAATTGTTATACTATACGTATCAGTCACTTAATTAGAACTGATACAGGAGATATAGTATCTTACAAAGAGTATATATGGAACTCAAAATAAACAACAATGGTAAAACAGTGAACATACTCACTATCTACATTTTACATTACATACGTACAGCTGATCACACGCGCAGGCGTGCCCACAGGTACACAGAAAAGAAAGATCTTTGAGACGTAAAATGCAAGAGTTAGTAGACTTCCACATTCCATTGCTCTCCCTTCTTCAGTTGCTTCTTGTAGTCCATCCAGTCAATTCCTAACATTGCAAACCATGCAACAAAATTCAGCACCACTTACATAGCAAAAACTGCTCAAGCACAAAAAAGAATAAAAATAAAAATCACAAGCATAAGTACCGTCTTTTGCAGCCAATGAGACCATAATGTCATCAATACCCTTCTCCATGCCTTTCAACCCACACATGTAGACGTAGGTGTTGTCCTTCTTGAGAAGCTCCCACAACTCTTCCTTGTACTCGGCCATCCTGGTCTGGATGTACATCTTCTCTCCTTGAGCGTTGGTCTGCTCTCTGCTGACAGCGTAGTCAACCCGGAAGTTCTCCGGCGCTTTCGCCTTCATCTTCTCAAACTCCTGAATGTTCACAAATGCAGTACAACTAGGGGGTTGAGTACCACAGGAAATAAGTAATACTCGTGAAGTACTCATGGAAACAACAGAGATGCACTTACATCCTTGTAGAGCAATGAACTACCTGTCGGAACTCCCAAGAAGAGCCATGCCAAACCATTGAACTGCACAAGAATTCAAGCACCGTCGTTTCAGTTTCTAAGTAAGCTTATTCGGAGATATGAAGTCTGAAACTACCGGGATAAAAAACACCATTGTACCTTGTAGTCGTCGTGCTTCTCAAAGAACATCTTCCACAAGAATGAGCGGAATGGAGCAATACCGGTACCCGTCGCAAGCTGCAAGTAATTGACAATTTGACATGATAATTAAACTTTTTTGTGTTACATGTGTTTGATGAATTCCCTTTAGCGTGCAAGCTTACCATTATAATAGTAGCATTGGGGTCTTTGGGCATGAGCATTTCCTTACCAACTGGTCCTGTTATCTGGACGTCAGCACCTGGCTTCAGGTCGCCTGCATTAGCACGGGGAAGCAAACTGCATCATATATTCAGATATCAACCTGCAAAGTGAGAAACTATAATGCGTAGAGCCGCAGACACAAACACATGTTAATCAACAGAGAATTTTGGATGATACAAGGTGATGATAGTACTACTTCCTAAGGCTTTGATTTGGTACACTGTCAGGTCAATGCAGTCATGATTAATGAACTAAAGTATACAATAAAGTCTGAAGGATGGCATTAGAACAGTGAATTGGTGGAACATTAATACATTATACACAATAAGGAAATGAAGTTGTAAACTGACAAAGCCTGTGCCTTCAGAAACAGATGTCGAGATCTGAATTCTCACGTCTTGGCAAAACAATTCTTCAGGACAGAGAAATGCAGTGCTCTGTTGAGAGAAGAGAGACAAAGAAGAAAAATGCAAGCAACTCACATAAGAAGTTTGAGCAGACTCCTTTGACAACCTCTCCCTGATCGTTGGTGTAAACAAGCCTCTTGACACAGAGTGAAACCTACAGATGATGAAGCATAAAGCACACGTGCCAAACTGCATCGACTTGAACATTTCTGTCTCCCCGTGGCCAGCGACCCTCCCTAGTGTGTGTATATATACGAAAGAAAATCAGCAGAGATGAAGGACTGACTGTCTTGGAGTCGCCAAAGTCTCCGAGAGCACTGCTGGCAATGGAGTAGAGCCTGAGCTTGTGCGGCTTGTCGTTCTTGTCAACGCCGTCGGCGATTACACCGATGGACTGGCCCTCTCTGTACGGGATCTCGTCTGCAGGAAGAGTGGACAAAAGAGATGTGTTGCAGTTGAGTGGCCTCTTTGATCTGGTGAAGCAGAGGAGGCAGCAGGAGGAGTGGATAGGATACCACCACCAACCTTCGGTGCTGAAGACCATGTGCCATGTCTCCCCTGGCGCGTCGTCACCGGTGATCTTGGTGTTGAGGAGGCACTTGCCGACGTAGGGCTCCTTGGGCCTGTACTTGTTGGTGACGACGCCCTCGTCCTGCTTCTTGGAGATCTTCTTGGGCTTGGCGGGCGCGGCGACGTCGGTGGCGGACGCCTGCGCCCGGATGACGGCCCGCGCGGTCCTCGGGCGGTGGTAGGAGAGGAAGTGTGCGGTACAAGGGGACGGCGAGGCCTTGGCAGAGGGTGAGGAGCAGGACGGCAGGGAGACGGCCGCGACCGTGACGGCGGCCATGGCTTGCGAGCTACTGGGGTGCGTGGGGAGAGGAAGGGGAGGGGGGAAATGGATCCAATGAATCCAGGAGAAGAGAAGATACTCTAGCCAGTGCTGAGTGCAGGTAGATAGATGATGAGTGGAAGGCGGAAGAGATGACGACCAAGTGGTGCAGCTTTGCTTTGCTCTATTTTATTTTTAAGTTGGTTTTGGAGGGAAGGAATTCTCATCTCAATTCAGGCCTTGTTCGATGGCTATTTTTATAGAAAAAATGATGAGATAGAGAAAGACAGACATACATGTTACGGAGTAATTTTTTTATTCGGCGTGTAACATTTTGAATCCCTTCAAATATTTACATCGTGGCTGTGCTATGACATGTGGCTCCACATCTCCGAATATTTCTCTAATAAGTCTGAATATACGAAATATTAGGCTACTTCTTATTGGTGTAATAGGTAAAGAGGTGTCTCACTAGATGGGTGCTCTACTGCCACATGTTAGTTGACAGACAGATATTCTTAAGACCATAGTCTCACCATACGATCAGGATAGGACTCAATCGACCTGATCAGTCCTCGCTGGTCGTAGGGCAGGTAAAGGTGGCAAAATGGATAGCCTGGCACGACACAACTTGGGCCCATTTAGGCACGGTTCATTTAGATCCGTTAGCTAAGCGGATCGTATCGTGTCAGTCCACGTGCTGAGACTTCAGTCTAGGCACGACTCACCTAAGGTCTAGCCGTGCTACGCTAGCTCACGGCACGGTAGTCCTGATGGTTTTTTTTTACTCGTTAGCCCGTTAACACGCAAGAAATCAAGAAAAAATGAGGCCGTCAGGAATCGAACAGCAGACCTCGTGCGAGCAAGTTAGACGCGCTACCACTGCGTCACGAAGTCTTGTTTGTATTAGGTCTAAACAAAATATAAGATCTTTAAAAAAAGAAAAAAATATAAATGGATCGTGCTATGCCGGCCCGGCGTGCCGCGGCTGCAGCCCAGGCATAACCGAGGTTGTCGTGTTGTACCATCCTAGCCCGTTAGTTGTCATGACGTGCCGTGCTTAAGCCGGACCGAAATGATCGTGTCTTGTACCGGGCTATTTGGCTCGGCTCACTTGGGTATCTTTAGCATGTACTCACCTAACCAGTCAAATCATATTTAATATCGTCCACTCAAGTATTTTCTTTCTTAGACATCTCTTTTTGGTGAGCAGGGCCGTGGGCAGGCGTGGAGATGGCTGGTAGATGAGCGTGACGGTTCTTAATGGACAGGACATGACTTATAGAACGACCAGAGCAGGCCAGACGTGCGTACCCCTTAACCCTGGCCGTTTGTAAGGTTCTTTTTTTCTCTTGCTATATAAAGGTGGGAAGGAGAGACTGAGTAGGAATAGAATATTTCTGGTATCAAGTTCATCCAATCTATAAAAAATACATATAATTTAAAGCTATTATTTTACAGAAGACTTAAATATGAATAAATTCTCACGTTCTTACGTTATGTCAATCCAACTACAAAAACATTGATCAACACGCTTGTCGTTAGGTAGTATTCAAATTCATTGTGAGATGATACCGACACTTGTCTGATCTTGTTTGGATGGAGCTATTCTTCAAATAAAACCTGAATCAATTCTCGGTTCGGACTTTGGAATATATGCTAGTTCTGCTCTGACAAAAAGGGCATTTCCATGCAACCGACTTAACGTAAGGCCAACTTCAACAGGTTCCTCAAATTTGCAGATTCGATGGTACAGTGTTTTACAGTCCACTGTAGCAGTACTGTAGCATCTCCAGCATATCCGAATCCAGTGCTACATTGCGCTACAGTGTTGCGGAAAGAGTAGTGAGCTGTGGATTTGCCGGAATACTGTAGCATCCGGAATACTGTAGTAATACTTTTTTACGGAGGCTGCCAGTGAATCCTGAGGGGAAAACACTGTCGGGTTACTGTTGGAGATGGACTAAGGTCTGCTCTTTCCATTTTTCAATCGATGTACAGTACAGGTTCCCTCATGGCCTATATAAATAAGATAAAGCCATCGAGGCTCCTGTCCTGGCTCGTGAGATTGGAGACATTTACCGCAAAAGCTAGCACGCCACGTCCACGGCAAGGAATGAAGGAAGGATTGGCCTTGGACGGCGGAGCGCAGATCGATCATCGCCGAGCCGTCCGCTGTCATCGACATGCCGCACATGTACAGCTGAAGCGACATAGGAGTATATACCAGCATCGCCTCCTCCTCTCCGTCTTCGGTTTCCACTCAAGAATTGCTTGCTCTCTCTTCGATCAGGCAGCATACATATATAGGACTCAATATATAGTTCATTGACGACGTACAGCTTATGAGTCATTGACGACCGCGGTTCAAGTGAAACTCACGGCTAGCAGTGTCAGATGCACGCCTTTTGAATTTCTCCCCCTTCTTTTTTGTCGTGCACACTCAATAATCTCTTATATGCATGCAATTTTGGGCTGGCCCAACACGAGAGGGGATGCCAGGGGAGAGATGGATGTGAGTTGTTTTGTAGTTTTGGACTCAAATACAATTAAAGTGACCAAACTATCAATTAATATATATATATATATATGCAATATAATATAACTACTAAACTAAAATTTTGTTCTAAAAATTACTGGGTGTGCAACGGTACACCCTTAATTGTCTCAAGGTAGGACCGCCCTTGACTAATTCGATCTTAATGTTGACATCTATATATGCATGCAGAAGAGCCGCTTGCCAGTACAGGCGCAGCTAGAGCTGGAACTTGGACTATATCATTTTTGGACTGCTCACAGTACGAGTTCTGGTACGATACAAAGCACAATATGGCATGAAATATTTTGAAGTGGGTCGGCACGGAGGGTCGTGTTGTGCCTAGAACCTTGACACCGTGAGCGTGCCGGTACGGTACGATAGCTTGTGCTGTACACATGCCATTACAACACAAAAAGGATATACCATAATTTGTATGACTATTTTATCTTGCTTATTCTCTAACCTCTCTCGTACAAAGTGTGAGACATAAAAAAGATATGTGAGCATAAAATATATAAGTGTGAGATGATAAGAGATAAATATGTAAGTATTATCATGCCACATAGACTTAGATCTTTCTAGAGTTAACTCGTATTGACACAGCATGTTACGATAGGCCGATCGTACCTAGTGAGTATGGCACGAGGCACGAGTTTTTCTTACACCATTCACTTGCCACCTGGCTCCGGCCATGCCCTCCCCCAACAGTCATAGTCGACACAAGAAGAAGACACTACCAAAAAACAACAATAATAGATATTATGTCACACAAGGTTACTTAAAAGCAACAACGTCGTAGACAGTTATTTAAAAGTCATCATTAATAAATTAGGAATAGCCGGTTGATAAGAAAAAATGTTTGTGATATTCACAACTATGTAGGAGAGCGAACACACATACAGTTTTACTAAAGGTTGTCAGTGTGTTAACAGCTCCTAGACACAAACAGTTTTTTTTAAAATCGTTTATGTGTTGTTGAACGATACATACGTCTCTGTATGAAAAACCGTATATGTCTAGTAGTCATCTATACACAGAGTATTTTAGTAAAGCCATTTATGTGGTATCACTCTTCTAGACAGAGACTGTTTTTTATAAATATATATTTGTGTCTGGGTGATCAAAACAGAATAGTTTTAAAAATATCTGTCTGCAGTATATATTTAAAAATTTATAAAGTATTCATATGAAGTCGGATGAAGAAAAATTTTATATGAAAATTATAGTTTTCAACAAGATCTACAACTTTGTAGTTTATAACCTTTTCATTTAAAATTATTTAGATACCCAAATAATTATTCAAAGCTTTGTATAACAAGGGTCACAAGTATAAAATATTATATTACTATTAGCAATAATGTGCATGTGAAATAATAAGGAAGCTACGCACAAGGTATGAAGTTACGGTTTCGACGTCTACAAATAAGGATGCGGAAAATCGTGTGACTTGTGACTTGACGTGTGACCCCGCGGGGTGGCTCAGGTGCAAAAATATTTTTTTAATATTTTTATATGTTGAAAATATTTTTTAAAAATAATATCATATAGTTTTTATTGAAAATCGTTTGTGCTATGTCATATTACAGATGGATGATTACCTGTATGTGACAAGTTTAATATCATAGACATTTTTACACAGATAGCTTCATTCTCTGTCTATGATTTGTGTTAAAAATCGTATTATAGTGTGATATGCGGGAGTGAGAAGAAGAGGAATTATGATGCCTTGTCGCTCTCATTCTTATTGTGATTTCTGACCATGGATGCAAATGTCGCATGCAATCTTCGGATCTATGTATCTAGTTATTTTTGTTGAGTTAATGGTTGTTTGTGCATTAACCATGCGTGCGCATATATATATATATACACACCCATACGAGTAGTGCTATTTTATATTTATGGTGTAATATATTATTCTATATTTACTGAACAAAATTTTAATAGTAACTACTGAATCATATTTTATTACTGAAATTTTGTAGAATAACCACTCCGCCACAGTAGCCCCTATGCCCAACCCACCCGCAAGCAACCAAAGCACGCCACGCAGCTGCCCCTCGCGCCCACGTGCCGGAGTGCCCCCGTGCCTGCACACGCCACATGCTTGCGCTTGCGCCCACGAGCTAGCGCACGGCAAGTGTCCTCGCCCTATGCCCCCACGCACCTCCGCCTGTGCCCAACTACTAACCACTAGGACGTGATTAGCTACTGAGAACTACTTAAAAAAAACTATTAACACTTCTAAACTAAACTGTTGATACTACTGGCAACTATTGACATAAACTACTGAACAAAATTTACTATAACTTAAAATAACTGAACAACTACTGATAATACTAAACACAAAATTACTAATACTATTGAACAAACTACTGATACTACTAGCAACTACTGGACACTACTAAACAAACTACTGGCAAAAAACTATTGACACTACTGAACAAACTACTGATACTCTAGCACAAACTATTGACACTATTAAATAATTTTTCTATAGCTTAAAACTACTGTACAATACTTAACTACTGAGTACTACTGAACTACTAAACTACTGAACACTACTGAGCAAACTACAAAACTGCTATTGAACGCTACTGGACTATAAACTACATTACGTGTGGTGCGCACGGGGGCGCGGGAACATGTGGCGCACAAGCGCAGAACGAGGGACGTGTGCGCGCGGGCAATAGAGACACATGACATGCGTCGTGGTGCGTGGGGTCGGGCATAGGGTGCGGGGACACGTGGTGGCACACAGGTGTGGGTGGGCGAGTTGGGCTGTGCTGTGGGTGTAAAATAGCTCTCTATATATGAAATGGAAGATTAGACAAATCTTTTCATCGAGTCCATATCATCCATCCACGAGAAGAAATTAAAGGTGTTTGACCTTTTGTTTTCAGATACACCCACTCGGTCAAACTTATAAACTTTGGATGCGGATATCTCCTGGAATTCCCGCAAAGAAAAAGATATCTCCTGTGTAGAAATGTTTAGATTGTGAATATTTATGAAAATGGCGGACAGATGGACACAATCATAGCAACTTGGGCTACTGAGAGAGAGAGAGAGAGAGAGAGAGAGAGAGAGAGAGAGAGAGAGGTGTTGCACGCATACATACATATGTGATGAGACATGACACACTTAGGTTACGTACAACCAAGAAAACGTCCATATATGCACTTGATCAGATCGTCCGACAACCGATGAGACTCCAACACGTAAACAAGCTACTGTACACGGACACGGGCAGCAGAGCACCAACCCTGCTTGCCCTCCCTCATTGCTTTTGCTTCCTTCCATGTTTTGCCTAACCGCTGATGGATCGATCGATCATGCATCTTCTGCTGCCTCATTGGATTCCTGTTTTACCAGTAAAATCTGTACCTGTACCATGCATATGTACCGGCCATGCACAAAGACTCTTTTCCCGACTTGGACATGAACGAACCAAAAAGTACATGGGCCACATGAATGTGATCGATCGATATATTAACTTGCTGCATGGATCGATCGAGTCAGTGGCGACGAAATCTCAGGTGTGGCGGCATCGCCACCGAGGCCCTTTTTACGAATTACCACGGGCCATTTCTTCTTCACAGTCGCATAACCACGCGAAGCTGCCGTTTCTTCTCCAACTCCGATCCGGCTGCCTCTTGTTCATCGAGTATGTCGCATCACACACTTACATGCATGTTCATCACGCAAACTAAGACCTGCATCGGATATCCGCATCGATGCAGATCGAGACTGGGTACCCGAATATATGTGACGGTGACGGCCAGGGAGATCTGCATGTCCTCTCTCTCTCTCATATGTGTGTGTGCATGTATGTTAGCACCAGCTAGAACGTGCACAAGACGAAAACAATTCCTACAACAAATGCATGATTCCATCTAATAAGCTTAATTCTTCTAAACCGTCATATATAGTTTCTATTAGAAACTTCGAGAGGGCTAGAACTACGTTTTGGTACATGCATGCATGCATGCGCCATTTTAGCCCTCCAGTGCGCCTCGTGATTCGGGTGGTTTCAACATTGAAACTGAACCGTCGTCATCTCATTTGCCACGTACATTCATAATATTTGTATGTGCACACAAAGCTAAACACTGACTAGCTGTGAGTAATTTTTACTATATATATAATATGAGTTCTACTTTTCGGATCTAATCTAAAATTAAATTAAGTTCCACAACAGTCTCATAACATATCTACATATCTTAATATTATCATGTGTAATATTGTCACACTTAACTAAGTATATATTTGTTACAAGTACAACAACTAGTACTACCCGCTAGCTGCTTGTAGGTCATCATCGTTGTCTCCGCTGCCTCATCTCATTGAGCATGCAGTCTTGAGTCCGTCAATGCAGTGAGAGTAAAGCGCATGCATCCATCTGGATCATTCTCATCCGGGCCAAGCGAGGATCAGGACAGCCCCGGCACCGGCACATATCAACAAGATGGACCTAGAACCCAAATATATAACCCAGGCAAGGATCATCAGCAAAACCAGATCGATCGATCGGCGAGATCGCGCGTGTCCTTCGTTTCTTTTCTGCAGCAATCACGTACACAGCACGTCATCATCAGGGGAATTCAGGCTTGCACGACATTAACTACATGCTATATATATATACGCCTCGATCCTCCTCCACCCAACCTTGCCGTGCATTGTGTTGCCCGTCTCTCTTCTTCCGCGGCGGCGGCGGATATGCCAGACGAATCAAGGAAGAAGGAGGACGCCGTGGCGGTGAAGCCGGCGATGGCTGCGCGGGCGGGGGCGTTTGAGACGGCGGCGCTGCCGCTCAGCATGGTGCTGGTGCAGGTGTTCACCATGGTGATGCTTCTCCTCTCCAAGCTGGCCCTCAACACCGGCATGCACCCCTTCGTCCTACTCGTCTACCGCAACCTCACCGCCGCCGCCTTCGTCGCGCCTTTCGCGCTCATCTTCGAGAGGTACGGTACCTACTTGAAAAATACCTGTTCTGTTTCCTCCTCAATTTTCCTCCAAATTAAAAAAAGATCATCTTCCCCTGACGATTTGTTTAATCTGGACCTGGCATTTTAACTCCTATGGACGATCGGTGATTACGAACGTGGTTGACCTAACACCAGTACCGCAACAAGAAAATACGATAACTGAATGCACGCACCTGCCACTAGTTTATTTGTGTTTGTGATGAAGGAGAAGTTCAGGTTCCTCAACTTGTTACTCCTAGGCCTCGTTCAAGAACGAACAGAGCCAACGCGTCTGCTCTTTCTGTGTACGCGCGTCAGTAGGTACTTCATCCTGGGTTTCTGACTCTCGCCATTGCTACGTCAATGAACACGCTGGACTAGTGCAAAGGAGCAGAATAAGAATTTTGAGCTGGACTTGCACACCCTGAAGCATTCGTGGCCCTTTCTTTCTTTCTTCGTCTCTTCTCTGTTGTTTTTCTTCTTCTTACTGTTTGTACCCGGAATCCAAGGCGCAACAGGTAGTAGCTGTTGACTACCAACTGTACTCGACCGCAAGCCAATATCGAGACAACCAGTCCCACATCTCCAGTGACTGCTGCTGTATTCAGATTCGACGGAACCGGCAAATTTCAAAGCGATTAGATCTGCGTCTTTGTCTTTTTTTGACTCATTAGTTACTTCCCTGATGAAGAAAGGCATGATTGATTGCCAAGCTGGAACTGCCTCTAATTGCGGTGCTAATCCAACTAACCTGGCACTAGTAAGCAGGAGGCACAAGAGGAAATTTGTCTGTCAGACCGTCATCATCTTATCTCATGGCTCACAGACAGACAGATAGCAACGTTCTTGGAGTGGTGGGTGATGGTGATATTGAAGACGGTAACCAGGGATAATTAGATCATCCTACCTTGCGGGCTCTGATATTTATTTTGCTTATTTCGTTGTTTGATTCTAATACACAGCTATTACCCACTATATATATAGCCAGCTAACTAAATAGTTCTAATCCTAACCCAACTAACTATTAAACCAAATTCAAGTCTATCTACTAACTGATTCTATCCTAAATTACTAAACTTATCAATCTTGAAATCTAACTATTCCAAAATCTAAAAGAAAACTAATTCTTTCCTTCCCTAACTACTTCTCCGCGCCCATATCAGTGATGAGATCAAGCCTTGCTGTCTCCACCTCCATTTTGCCCTAAGCCATGATCAAACACTTGATAAATCTGTATGAACTCGAGCAGAATTAATAGCACAGTCAACAGGTAAGTTGTACTGCCAGCCTGCTTGTTACTGCACTATCTGCATGATAAGGTGGAAGGGAAAACAAGGTGAATAAAGCGCTGCTCAATGTATATGCCAGGCTAAATGATAGATTAATATTTACTCATGTTTTTCTGCCGTTCCTGTAATTCTTCGTGATACTACTAACCTGTTAAAGAACAGTTGGAAATCGTTGTCCATACAGTGATTTCCCATGAGAATTGAGAAAGATGTACTCTTGCAAATATTACAACATGATTTTTTCCCCTCAAAGTATGCATCCTCTCATCTTTCAGTTCTCTGATCCATAATTTCTTGTCATCTTTGTATGTTGCAGGGAAATGTGGAGAAAAGTGAACTGGGTTGTGTGTGGCTGGATTTCCCTAAATGCTACATTCGGGTCCGCACTCACACTCAGCCTTGGATTTTAGTAATCATACCTCTTTCTTTTTTGAGCTGATGTTAGACGTGCAAATAGAAATAAGAACACCTAGGAGTAACTTGGCATCTTTGCACTAAAAAGAAGAAAGTCACCCAAATTTGAGCGGAGAGAAGTTTAGCTAACATAGTCTGAACTAAAATTTGGAATTACTCGGCTCTGCAGTGAATTCCTTGCGCTCTGTCTAAATCTGAACTATCGCCAGACAAAAGAAAACTTGGACCTGAATTCAGATCCTGAAGTATATTAATACCTAAAAATGAACTTGACTGCCAATTATCTTACTCTCTACTACTTTTTCCTGTACATTGTTATGGCAATTCTGAACTCAGTTACATGTAATTTTTTCAAAGGAACTCGGTTTTATATATATATATAAACTAGTATGTACTCCCGGGAGTACATGCCCTCTACTAAGATATACCACATAAATGAACTGGATATACTCTTTATCACTATGAGTATATTTATATATTCATTCTAAGATACTCCAATGTGAATTACATGAAAAAATTAAAAAGAAATCCATCAATTTAATAGATTTTGATAATACTTTCATATTTGTACATAAAAATATAATATATTAAAAAAATATACATAGCACTTGGATGATCTTATATACTCACATACTCTATGTATATATTATTTATCGCATGAGATATAAACTATGTTATGAGATACGTATGTAAGTACATACTACTGGGAGTACCAAATATGCTTTATATATATATATATATAAAACAAAAAACGTGACTCATGTATTGTAGAGTCGTCCTGGCAATGGGGCTATACTACTACGGGCTGCAGGCCACCAGCGCTGCGTACTCTGTCAACTTCCTGAACCTGATCCCCATCGTCACCTTCGTCATCGCCATCGTACTACGGTATATTTGAACAAAGCATGAAAATATACAGAATGTTACACATGCAGCCATTAACACATAAATGTATTCGCACAATGTTCTGCAGGGCGGAGAAGCTGACGCTGGGGAAGTGGCCTGGCAGGATGAAGCTCCTGGGCGCGCTGATGTGCGTGGGTGGGACGATGGTGGTGAGCCTGATCAAAGGCCGGCTGCTGCACCTGTGGCCTACCCACCTGCTGAAATACTCCCACGCCCAGCCACCGGCGAGCCCCACCGGCGTTCACCACGACGGGGTCGCCGGCACACTGTTCTTGTGCGGCAGCTGCCTGAGCTACGCCTTGTGGTTCATCGTGCAGGTACTGCTGGCTCTTCAGCCATGGAATCTGCAATGAACTCTTTGGTCGTGGAGCCTGTAATTAAATGAACGTTTGATTATGATCCTTACTTGTCACTACAAATTGAATCGATGGGAAAAAAAACAGGCAAGGCTTGCGAAGGTGTTCCCATCAAGGTACTGGGCGACGACGCTGACGTGCCTGCTGGGAAGCATGGAGTCCTTTGTGGTGAGCGTCTTTCTCAGCTATGACAGAGCAGAGTGGAAGCTCAAGTGGGACCTGCAGCTTTTGACTGTTGTCTACTCGGTAATTACTCAACCAAGATTGGCCGTCAGTGTTGGGATCGATCAATTCACTCTAGCTAAGCTAATCAATCCCCTGGTGTCCGTTTCAAATATATCATCAGGGTGTGTTCAACACGGGCATCACCTTCGTTCTCATCTCGTGGTCTATCAGCCGCCGTGGGCCCATCTACCCTCCGATGTTCAACTCGCTGTCGCTGATCATCACCACGGTCATGGACTCCGTGCTGCTCGGCACCAACGTCTACCTGGGGAGGTGAGGCCGGCAGCTACCACGTACCTCTTCTTCATTGGGGACCTTAAGATCGATATATTTACATCAGAATTAAGTAGCAAATACGACCACTGATGGAGTAACTAACTAGCAGTGTGATTGATTAATCTCGCTCTGATGACAAATACATCTATGCAGCGTGCTGGGAACACTGCTCATCATCGTGGGGCTGTACGCGTTCCTGTGGGGGAAAGGCAAGGAGCTGCAGCTCGCCGTCGCGGCGGCTGCTCAGCAGCAGCAGCAGCAGCGGGGTGGAGATTAGATGGCCTAACCTGGGTGGCTATCCTGATGGATGCACTGCAGGCAAGCTACCTAGCTGTAGGATTGCGAGATGACCAAGAGATTAATCCCAGTATCCTGCTGATGAACACAACAGAAGAGAACAAAGCAGATGCAGGTGGCTTGGCAGACATTATCTAGTTCTAGTGTGATTGCCCTTGCAGTAGTACTTGTGACGATGGTGAGAATTAAGGGAGATGCTATAATCCAGGCGCTTGATTTTTGCCTTTTCTTCTTCCTCCAAAGCTGCCCCTCCCCGTGACACTCTTCTTCTTCTTCTCCAACGCGCTGGCACGACATGCTCGATGCTCCCCCCGCCCCGCAGGGCTGCCTCCGTCTCCTACAACTAATGCATCGTTGTCGAATGAACAACTCCTAGATTTCAGAGCGGAAAATTAATGATTGAACAGAACTGATCGAACATACGCAAGTATACTTGGAGCAACGAGCACGCGCAGCCCACCGTGACAATAATTGATCTTTTCGTCTGCACTACCGATTGGGACCTGCTCTTCCCTGCTGTGCATCTCTTGGCGCTTTCCTCAGATGGATCGGACCATTGTCTGCTTTTCCTCAATGGAGAAGCCCTGGAATACAGGTATACGGGTTTCCGCATGGAGTCTTTCTGGGCGTCAATGCCTGGGTTCAAGAAGCAGTCCAAAACTTCTGGCAACAACCGGTTCTTGTCTCCCATGACATACTCAAAATCCATGTCAAGCTAAACAGGACGATGAAAGCGCTTAAGTGTTAGAGGAAATAGAACGTTGGGAATTTAAGCTTACGTGTACAAATAGCACGAGAGATAATTCTTTGACTGATGCTGTGCAAGAGGTCCGGTTGCTTTCACTGGATGAAAGAGAACTTCGTAGGTGCCTTCAAGAGATGGTGACCGGCCTTGTTGTCCTGCAAAAATCTGGTGCGAAACAGCAAGCAGGATTGATGAGGATCAGATTGTCGAACGCTAACACAAACTTCTTTCACATTTCGGCAAATGCTAGGAGGAAAAAGAAATTCATCTCAACCTTAATATCCAACGATGCCATGGCTGCCTCCCAGCAGCAGAAAGAAGCCTAATTGCACAAACACTTCACATATCATCTAGGCACAAACTTACCAATGGAACTTGCCATCAATTGGGAAGCTTTGAATTATGAACCTTTTGATCTGTCGGATTTGGAAGATCCTTTCATTGAGGAGGAAATACACAATACAATCAATTACTTACACCACAAAAAGGCTTATGGGTCATGATGGTTTTATAGGGCTATTTTTCAAACAATGTTGGGAAATAATCAAGGAGGATCTTGTTCAAGTGTTAAACAGCTTTCATCGCTTGGGTTCGAACAAACTTAACTTGATCAATGAGGCGCATATTGTGTTACTCCCCAAAAAGCAAGGAGCTAAACTGGTAACCAATTATAGACTGATAAGCCTCATTAGTAGCATCTCCAAAATCATCACGAAAATGCTCGCGAATAGACTTGCGCCCCATCTCCATGATTTGGTACCCAAATGCCAAAGTGCATTTATAAAAAGGTGTTGCATACACGACAACTTCCTATATGTATAGAATGTGATCAAAGAGCTTCACAAAACGAAACGACCGACACTCTTCGTCAAACTAGATATTTCTAAAGCTTTTGATTCTATTAATTGGGCTTACCTGCTTGAAGTCCTACAAGCGCTCGGTTTCGGTCAAAGATGGAGGAACCGGGTCTTAGCAATCCTAGCGACCTCCTCTTCAAAGGTCATGCTCAATGGGATCCCAGGCCCTGCTTTCTGGCATGCCAGAGGCTTACAGTAAGGTGATCCTCTGTCGCCAGTGCTTTTTATCCTGGCTATAGACCCATTGCACAGACTAATCATTGAGGCAGCTAGAGCTAACATCCTCAAATAGATCCTTCCAAGAGCAGCTCACCTACATTGCTCCTTTTACGCAGACGATGCTACGATCCTTGCCAACCCGGATAGAGAGGAGCTTCATGCCCTCCGTATGATCTTGGACACTTTTGGCAAATGCTCAGGGCTCACAACAAACCTTGAGAAAACAAAAATTTACCCAATCCGGTGCGACGACATCAATATGGATGATATAATAGATTTCCCAGGAGAAATTGGATCTTTCCCTTGTAAATACCTAGGACTCCCTCTACACACAAGACGGTTACGAAAAGTTGATGTTCAACCGCTAATAGATAAGGTCGAAAACAAGCTATCGGGCTGGCAAGGTAGGTTCTTCTCGATCGCATGAAGGGAGACTCTAGTAAAATCTATTTTTTCCTCACAAACAACTTACCATCTTACATTTCTACCTCTACAAAAATGGCTCCAAAAGAAGATCGACCGCGTTCGACGGAGTTTCTTATGGAAAGGTAAGGAGCCAGATAAGGTTTGCGGTGGCCACTACCTAGTGATCTGGGCGACCGTAACCAGACCAAAAGAGAATGAAGGTTTAGGTATTGTTGATCTTCAGATATTCGCAAGGGCTTTGCACCTCCGTTGGCTTTGGTTTCTATGGCAAGACGAAGAACACCCACGGAAAGGGCTTCCTTTATCATGCGATCAGACAGACTGCGACCTTTTTCATGCATCTAGAATAGTATCAGTGGGAAATAGAGAGAAAGCATACTTCTGGAGCTCTAGTTGGATTAATGGGAGGGCACCCAGAAATATAGCCCCTTTAATCTTCGCCAAATCAAAGAGGAAGAATTTATGTGTGAAACGAGGGCTCTATGATCATCAGTGGTTATACTATTTGGATGAAATCACCACGTAGGAGGAGCTATTACAGCTAACGGAGCTCTAGGAAAACATCCAACAGGTCAACTTGGCACAGGAAGTACCTGACCAAATTACTTGGCGCTGGAAGACTAATGGTCAGTACACGGCGCGGAGTGCATACAAGGCTCAATTCCATGGAACCATGATGAAAAACAACATGAATGTCGTTTGGAAAGCGAAAGTACAACCAAAGTGTAAAACCTTTGCGTGGCTTCTCCTGCAAAAAAAAGATTCTGATTGTAGACAATTTGGCAAAAAGAGGATGGCCACATAATCAGGTGTGGTACCTTTGCGATCAAGAAAATGAGACCCGAGATCATCTTGGCAAAGACTGTGTGTTCCTAAAAGAGGTGTGGTCGTATCTCCTTTCCTTGCTACAACTTAACAATTTGCCTAGGATGGACCGATTTCGCACCCTTTGTGGTTGGTGGCGAGTAGCAGCAAGGAAGATTGGCAAACGCCACAGAAGCCAGTTCGACGGGCTTGCGATCACCCTATGGTGGAACATTTGGAAGGAGAGAAATGCTAGAATTTTCAAAAAAAGAAAAAAACCAAGCAGTCCGACCCTGGATGTGGTACTTAAAATCAAAGAGGATTTTGACCAATACATGCTAGTGGCAAAACTCAGATAGGCGGTTGCTGGCCCCCTTCTAGCATTCTTCATCTTTCCAGCTTTCAGGTTGTTGTTGTCATTCACGTTGTTGTTGTCCTGGGTCCTTTGTTGTGTCCCGACAGTTTACTCCTCTGTGAGTGTCCCCGTTTGTTTTGTGTTTGCTTTTAGAACACCTATTTATTTCTAGTCTAATAAAATCAGTCAAACTCATACCGTCTTTCCAAAAAGAAGAAGAAGGTGATTTCCCACTTTAAACTAAGGTTCAGATGACAACGCTCAATATAATGCATGGGAATCGATAAAAAGTAGATTAGTTTGGAGTAGTTCTAATATGATCAGAACCCAAAAGTTCGATGGTTAGTTGAGGTGGTTGTACCTCCTACTTATCATAGATCAAACCTCGGGTTTGCTCATTTGTATCTCACCAAGGCATAATTTTCTTTCAGTGGTGGGCAATTAACATATCCGTCGATAGCGAGAAGTCTGTGGTGACTTTGTCATGGATATCTAGTCTTCAGTAGGTACTATATGAGTGTGTTCATGTAGTGATGTGAGTGTACGCATACAAGTACGAGTTGTACATGTGCTTCTAAAAACTCAAAAAGGGAATCAATCAAAAGAGCTAGGAAATTTGCTGATGGACCGGGGTAAGGCCTCAAAACGGGGTGGGCCTCTTACCGCGATCCATCGTTTCCTGGGTGGGCTAAGATGGGCTACTTCGCGCCCGTTGCTGCAGGCCTGTTTGCGTTTCCTGCCAGCTGCCCGCCATGCAAAAGATTGGGGCGACGCGGTGGTCGCCGGCGGGGGTGACGCTGACGTGGTCTTCGATCGGCTACCGGTCGGGAGCCGGGAAGCGACTACCACCGTCCTGTCTGCTGGTGTGGACTGCATGCCTACGTGGAGCTAGCTAGGTGGCCATGTGGGGACCACAGGGAATCAGCAAGCGCGTACGGATGAGAGCGGACGACTCAACTGGTCAACGTCGTTTGTCTCTAACCTCTACCAGAGCCGAGCACGACCACACTTCCGTTCATCTCTATGCCTCCATTCTCTTCTCGTGATCATGATTCTTATCTTCATCATCGTACATCTTGTATACTTACGCGCTGTATGTTTCGAGTTTCGTGCAAGAATTTGTTGCATGGTGTTTTATTTTGTTAACACCGCTCGAGCAATTCTGGTTACAATCGAAATCATGCGATCGAGGCCCTGCTACCAAAATTCAGTACTATAGATGATGAAATCATGAATGCCAAGGCACTCATTAGCAGTTAGAATTGGATCTATCCTTAATTCCCAGTGCATGTATACGAATGGATTGATGCAACTAAAATTAAAGCTGCAAATCAAGCAGCACCGGCTCTGCGCGGAGCTCCAGGTTGACGCCGAACAGCCGGAGGCACCGGCCGCGCGCCTCCTCAACGACGGCCACCCCGCCTACGCGCGGCGCCAAGTGCTGCACCTGGGGGACCAAGCAGGCCTGTCGTGGTACAAGGACCCGCACGTCCGGCGGCGTCCGGCGGCGGCGGCAATCGATGAAGAGGCGAGGGCCGTCGCGGCAGAAGGAGACGGTGTCGCCGGCGGCGAGGCGCTTGTCGCGGACGTAGCGGCTCCACCCCTTGGTCATCACGTAGCTCTGACTGCTGCTCCAGTAGGAGTAGCGGAACCGCCACGTGGCGTGCCCCCGCGTGTCGTGGAAGCTGAGCACGGTGCCCACCGGACCGGCCGGGTTGCCGCCGCCCCTCGCCGCTTGCGGCAGCGGGAGGTACTTCTCGGCGAAGTGCTTGGGCACCACCAGCCGGTTGAGCTTCCCCACGTCGCTCGGCGTCACCACCTTCTCGAACATGCGCTCCCGCCGCTGGCCGCCCGACTGATTGCCTTCTGCTAGGCCTCCGGCCACCTCTCGGTCATGTGACCTGCTCTCCGGTGCAAGCGCCAAGGCCATCTGCAATGCACTTCAATTGTGAAGAAAATGCGAGCTTGTGTGATTTTGTCATGGCTTGGTCTCAACTCTCAATATATATAGCTAGCTAGCTAGCTAGATATGTGACAGCCGGGATTGGTGTGACGAGTTGAAGCTCGCTCGGACGACTTTTCCACTTTGCATGGGCAACGAACATCGTTAATCAAGGCCGTTGGTTTCTCGGATCGAACGGTCTGTATGGACCGTGCGCAGTGTTGACCGAATCAAGGCCGTTGATTTCGCTGGCTCGATTAGGTCAAAGGGTGGCTGGTCTTTGATTCGCCGACCACCCCTATGTACATGTACTCTCTTATCTTCTTCTTTTCTTTCTCTCTTTCCACAAATATTACCGGAAGCACGTATAAAACTAAGCTTAGATTCCAGCTGCTACACATTGCTTATACTCTATTGTTTCAATTACTTACTTGCTCAATTCTGTTCACTCGTTAACCAGGAATGCTTCTTCACCGCTGTTAATTACAAGATTAGTTATATGTTTGAAACATTCGGCGTGGAACTGGTAGAATTGAAGATGCAAGAGTGCTGTGTCATGTGCTTCCATCATTTCATGTACGGTAGTAGAAAATACAAACGTGAAACCATGAGTTGCTTTCTGGTCAGTCACTGACTGCTTCAGGCAGGTGAAAATCTACGCGCTAGCTGCCTAGCTCGGTAGATCAATTTGTTAAAAATATATATGAAACTTTAGGAAGAAATATTTGAACAGGTCGTCATACATGCATGATGGTCAGGTTAATTATATATACAAAACCGTGTGGCTTATATAGCGAGTCTTTCCATACATACAGATGCAGGCCAGCGGAGGGAGATCAAGCTGCTTCCTCGATCAACTATATTTTCAAACAATTTCCATTTGCAGGAATGAGCCAACCACACTCTACGTGCCTAGCTAGCTATACACATTTAGTAAACTCTTGGGAGATGATGCAGAAGAACAAATTGATTAGCAAGGTCAACTACTAGATTTGTCGGATTGTTTGAAAAGTCTCTGCTCAAATTTAGCACATACCAGTACAAAATGCTCACATGCATACATGTATCTGGCAGCATGACAAGAGGCGCCAGGTATTCCTCTTTTAAAAAAAGACAAATTGGCAAGTATCTAATCTGTAGATCAGGATAGATTAGGCTTAGATGAGTTGCAAGCTGGATGTGTGTAGCCAAATATATAGCGCTGCAAGCTAGTCTTAGAGTATCAGTTACAACTTACTGCAATTATTAGGGGCCAACGCGGGAGGTTATCGACAAAGCGTGCATTAGAAAACTATGATGTATCCAGCCTAAACAAAATAATTTAATATGTAGCACTAAACTCAATTAATTGAGCGAGCTAGGCATGTCGACCACACATAAACTATATATTACAAAGTCTAGCCAACGGGATCAGCAGGTCGAAATGGGATATCTGATATCAATGAAACCTCCTCAAAGCCTCCCTGAAGGAACGTTTCTGAAACTCTAACATGGATTCACACCTCTTCGGACGCATTGGTGGCCCGCTTATGGCAAGAAGCGGAACTCTGGAGCTCTGCTGGAGCGAAGAGTCTACCTTTGCTCCTTCAGCACTTACCTATCGTTGGCAGGATAGGATAGTTTAGATGAAACGTTCTTAGCTCCCCTCGGTTGTCTTCGCTTTGGTATAAGTTAGTCAGCTTAAACTATTCGCTCTGTTCTAAGACCTAAATTGATCGATGTGTAAGAACTCATGTTTTTTTCTACTCTTAATATAAAGATACACAACCCTCCTGCGTATTCGAAAAAAAAACTATAACATGGATACAAACCTCTGTGAAACTTGCAACTTTTTGGATGATACCTCTTTGAAATATATGTATGTTGATTACTACCCATTCCAATCATTCATAAACTGATGCCAGCTGAGCAAGTTTCAAAATACAGCCAAGGGTACGTATACGGTATACGTAGCATTACTACTAGCTATTATTAATCTCCATAATGGAAGGGTACAAAAATAAATAAGTGTATCGAAAATAGAATTGCAATTTGGGCATGTGATTTGTGGGGGGCTCGCCACCCTCCTACAACAACCATTGTTCGCCCAGATTAGGAGTAAACAATCTTGAGTATTAGAAGAATGAGGAGTAAACTAACAGCATGCACAGCCATTTTTGCGATATTTAGATAGCTGGCCTAGAGTGATGTCACCCTTTAATAGGTGTCCTATGTCATCCCAGGCGTGCATCCTGGCTATTTGGCCCTGGTCAGGGACACCTCAAGGGACTCCAAGCTGCATGTTGCTGCCTAACCAAGCACATTATTGTTTATGGCAAATGGATTTATATTAAGTTCCTTGACCAGGCCAGATTATTTGGGATACAAGCCTTACCCTAGGTGTACTAAACATCACCAATTGGTACTTGATACCCATCCAAAAACTACCCTGTTGGTCATATAGCTCAATATAATTTGTTTAGTATAATGTAGGCTCAACTAAATCGCCAGATTTTTGTATAGATCTAGTACTTCGTAAGGGTGGTACTGCAGTACTGCATTTGCATTCATGTTTTGTATATTTTCCCACTGTTCTTGTCCCCTGGCCTGAAACCGCTTTTAAATCGGTTCCTGGTTTGGGGAAGCACGGTTTTAACGGATGTGCTGGAGATAGTAAATATGATAGTTGTTGGAGATGAAAAAATAGAAAATACTATAATAATATTAAAGGATGTTATAATAGTATTATAGATGAGGATGTATTTTTAGAGTATCTGCTGAAGATGATCTAAAAAGAATACTTTCTTTTTTTGTCTAGATTATATATAAGTTCCACAAGTTAAATATAATGTTCCCTGAAACCATGATTAATTCTTGGATGTGAAATTGACCAGGCGGGGCTTAATTCATGTTTCATTTAATTTCTGAAGAAGAGATAAAAATGAAGCAGAAGTGGCAGCATAGAAAAGATTCTAACAACCCTTGCTTTTGCCCAAAGGTTGGCCAGACCCCTACCTGAACTTGCTTTGAGCGGCTCAGAGTCAAAGATAATCAATGGAGGAAATTAAGAAAAATCTTTCATTTGCCACAAGATGCAATACATAACACAAGGCTGCTTTCCTTGAAAGGGAAATTAAAGTAATTAACAAAACAGAATTCCCGAAAAAAAATAAAGCACAAGTAGTGTAGGGTGCAGTAGGTAGTATCTATAGTACCCATCTTGAGCTGTCTAGCTAGTTCGCTGTCTTGGTTGGCTCCAGAATCAAGTTGGCTTGGGGGCTCTTGACATAACATTTTTCCCATTTTGTCTGGCACAAATCAGAAGATGCCTACGCAACCTCTGGCACCTTTACACGGAGCTGATCAGAATATATAATTCCTGCAATTTTCCAGTTTTATTTACATAATTTTAATTTTGATAGACCTGGAAGAAGAGAAAGTACTGATGAGCAAAGAATGGGCCTTGGGCCAAGTCGAAGCAGTAACACAAATGATTGGGCTGGGTAGATGACCAGGGCGCAGGGCCTCGCTCTAACAGAAATACAGCCCGCAACCACTTCAATGTCTCTCTATCTTGGGTGCGACTCAGAGGAGAAGAATGGACTTCCTCTACAGAAAATAAAATAAAGAGTTTTGCTATTTGTCTGTCGTCAGATTTGTGACAACAAAATCTGTCTAATCCTAAACAGTCTGATCTGCTTTAATCTTCGTGGTTTTTTAATTTATTTCTTCTTCAATATGTGCGTGCTATCAGGTTTTTGATCCGTACCCAGCTGCCCGCAACCCATGGAGTGTAGAGAATCTGATATGTGCTCCTCTCTCTCTCTCTCTCTCTTATTTTTCTGGCTGGCAACCGATGGGTTCCTCTCTCTCACCCACACTCTGTAACTGACGCTTCTCTATCCCTCCATCGAGTCTTTCACAAAGCGACGCACAGATGGCACTGCTCTCCCTCTCCCATCTCCCTAGTCAGATCTATTCCCCTTTCTATCTCTTCCATTCTCAGAGAGAATGAAGGTGCGATTCACTCAATTTTTGCATTGTCCCTGGGTCTACTATGATTCGATGTGATATTCATTCATTTCACGTGCTATTATTGTTCCCCTCAGTGCTTAGGGTTTGATTTTGAGTGACATCTAGTGTTGTAGAGGAGTATAGGTTGTTTTTATGGGTTGACGAGTTGAAATGTTTCGTATTATGATCTATTGATGTTTTTATCGGGTTATTTTAAGCATTTGCAGTTGGTTTCATTGTTTTAGGGTCTGTTCATGTGAGAGCATCTTCGATGGGGGAGGTCAGGAGGGTAATTGAGGGAGTCTAAGATCCTTTTTCAGGTGTATTTGTTTGCATTTTTGTGTTATTTTGTGCTGGATCCTCTTGTTTTCGCTGTCTTATTTTTGGTCCTACTGTTGTGATTTTTATTCAAGTGTTTGGTTCTATCGCCATCAGGAGCTTGAATTGGTGAGTGTTCAACTGCTCATTGAATGTTTGTTAGTGTTTCTCAGTGCCTATATATGCAGTCTATGAACCTTATTTTCCTTTTTTTTGCAATGATCCATGATTCGTAAGTTCTACACTAATGGTGAGTACACGAAATTGTGTTAACCATATCTGTAGCTGTAACTGGTGTCAATAACAATGCTTCCCCTAAGACACTATATATGCAGTTCTGTTGTTCAAATGCTCAGAGTTTTTTAGGTGCTATCTCTACTATATACTGGTGTAGTAGGTTTTAGATGTGCTGTGTGTTCTTGTTTCCTTTTGTGATGCTGTACATGTTGATGTTGAATTTATGCTAAACAGAAACTTAGTTATTAGTCTCTCTCTCTCTATTTATCTCCCTCTATATATATTTATCTCTATTAATCATTGACTAATTTATCTCTTTTTCTCTCTATATATCTCTCTCTTTTGTAGCTGCATCTATTTGTCTATCTCATAAACTTTTATACCTTGAACATATGTGCCATGTGTTAGGTGTGTGGGGGATGATCTTGCCAGTGCTGAGATGTCTTTTCAAAGGTTTATGATTGGTTATCCATATGTTCCTAAATAAAATAATGTGTCAGTTCATTGAACTGTCCTCATTCCTATGTTTCTATCTCCTCATTTTAATCTGTTATTCACTGAACAATTTGTATTCTCACAATTTTGTTTATGTGGTGTTGATTGTGTTGCTTTCATGATCAAGTACATGGAACCATGGAAATTCGACACTAAGTTGGTTAATGAGTTCTCTCTAGATGACATTAAGAACATTCGAGTTTAAATTGTCAATGATTTATTTGTTAAGTGAGCACAACATTGTTGATGCAAGTGCAACTAAGAACTACTATGGTCAAGTTAGTTCTGCAACTATGATTTTTTTTTCATAAACCATTTCTGCTATGCTTATAAAGTATTTTTTGAAGTAGTTCTTATGTTCTTTCCATCTTTGTACCTAGGGAGTTTCCCATTGACGTGGGTGTCTGTAAAATATTGTTAAACATGGTTTTGTCAGTTATACAGAACCGAAAAAGAACCTGAATGGCTCAAAAACATCATAAATAGTTAGCGATTTTTTGTGAATTTAGATCTTTGTTCTTGTCCAAGTTGATCCATGTTGAGCCACATTCTTGACTCGAACTTGTTTAGGGTTGGGTTGTTTTGGAGATAGAGGAGTCCAATGGAGGAATCGACGAGTTCAGCTTCGGTTCGGGTGAGTAGCGCCTCTCAATTTTATAAGGGTTCTGTGCTGGTCCCCTGTTTTTGGTCTCATTTTGTTACTGATCCGGTTCTTCATACATATTTTTGGTGATTTTGTGTGCCATTACTACATTTGTGCTGCCTTTGATCAAGCATTTCCTGGTAACATGTCTATCTTTTCTCACACTATTTATCTCTCTCTCTCACTATATCTTTTCTCTCTTTCTATTCATCTCTCTATTTATCTTTATTTTGTTATGTATCTTCCTATTTTTATGTCTCTCCTTCCTTCTCTACTTCTGTTTCTATTTCTGTTCTTGATGTATCTATTTGTGTCTCTCTCTGTATATCTCTCTATCTCTGTGTATGACTGCTATTTATTTCTCTAACTCTATTTATATTTCTATCTCTCTATTTATGTGTAGCACTCTCTCTATGTGTATCTCTCTTTCTCTATGTATCTCTCTATATCTATGTGTGTATCTGTCTGTCTATCTATCTATCTATCTATCTATCTCTACATCTATTTCTCTCTTTTCTATGTGTATCTCTCTCTGTGTGTATGTGTTTCTATTTATGAATATACCTACAACTCTTTCTCTCTCTATCTCTCTTTCTCTCTGCCCCTTATCTTTGTGTTTTATGCCCCCCTCTCTCATGTGTTTCTATCTCTCCATCTCTTTCTCCCTATGTCTATGTTTTTTTATATATGTGTGGCTGTAATTGTCGGGCCCATAGTCCTGGTCCAAGGCATGTTCGATTAGTTTTGGGCCTTGTTGTTGGACCCGTTTCATTTGTTCAGCTTTGTATATGGGTTTGTGGGCTGCCTATGCAGACCTATGAGGCTGCTCCATAGTTGTTGGGCGTATTTGACCAAAAAAAAAAAAACAGGCAACTAATATGACAACAGTTCATTAGATTAAAATCTAACAGATTTTGAGCCTAAAATCTGTCGACAGCAGATAGTCAATCCCTAAAATAAAAGATGAGAATGTGCTACTTTTCGAAAATGGTGCAAATTCCCTATAGCCCTACTTAGGATTTCTCACAGACTCTTGAGTTGCAGGTGAGGGTGCGTTCTACCTCCATGCAAAATTTCTAGTTGAAATTCCATCCCGTTTGCATGATAGAAAAAGGACATATATATTTCAGGTGCAATATCACTCCAGGACAATTTTTGTCCTATGGTGCTATTGCATCTGAAAATTGGGTTTTGTTATCTCACAAACAGAAATTTTGCATGGATGTAGAACACAACTACAACTACATCTACAATTCACTTTTTTTAAATAAAAAATGGGAACTTCTAAATAGGCTTTAGAAAAGATTTGCACCATTTTCCAAAAACTGGTGCACAATATTTTCAGCTTATATGCACCCCTCTATCTTCTCAGGGGCAGTATACGGATCCGAATCCCCTGACGTCGACGTCACGGTGACTTCATCGCTGACGCGTGGGCTTGGCCACTTTGCCACTTTAATCTGGTCAGCTATCTAGGGCCATATACAAACCACTAGTCCTAGCTCTTTCGCTAGGTTCTTAACTCACTTTGTTCTGTGATTTTTGCTCAGTTTTTCTTAATTAACCGAGTACTTCAGCCTGTCATCGGACTTTCTTCTTATTAATATAACATACAGCTCTTTTACCAATTCAGTTCATATATATATATATATATATATATATATATATATATATATATATATATATATATATATATATATATATATATATATATATATATGAGAGAGAGGAACTAGTTTGTACTCCCTACTATAATATACTATATAAATAAACTAGATATACTCATTTATCACTATAAGTATACTTATATACTTATTATAAGATACTCCAATGTGAACTACATGAAAAAATAGAAAAGAAGTCCATCAATTTTATTAGATTTTGATAATACCTTCGTATTTGTACATAAAATGTAATACACTTAAAAAAACATGTGCAAACCAACTTAAAAAACTATACATACCATTTAGATGATCTTATATACTCACATGCTCCATATACATACTATTTATTATATGAGATATTCTCTATGTAATAAGATACTTATGTGAAAGTATATACTCTGAGAGTACATTATATTTACGATGATGTGGATGGTAAAGGGTGAAGTGGGAGCAGGAAGTTGTATCTCGGCATGAGATCGATGCGACCTTTTAGACACCCCATTATAGCAGAATTGTAAGCCAAGTTGGAGCAAATCAAGTTGCAAAAATTAGCATCTTCCTGTGGCTTATATACAACCTAAAATATACAATTGGAGTTTTCATCTTGAATTCAACACATGTAAATCTAAGCAACTATTTTTTTTTAAAAAAAAACAACAGGCTCAGCCAAAATATGATACCTTTTTTTGAACCGCTAAGATATAATACCTTTTTTTAGATGTTTATTTTCAAAGGTAGTTGTTGGCACGAACTCATGGCTGGCCCTGTGCCTGCCAAGGACTGAAATTTCCGGAGGAACGATAATCAAATGGAATATAGACCATAAAACTCCAGATCAATTCCTTATTTTTTAGATGTTCCTGTACTGATTCTTAATTTACGGTTTTACAGAGATCAAGATACTCTTGCAGGAGAAACGATATCAAGAATCAAGCACATTTAAGGGATATATACTGTACTCAATCATAGATAGCAAGTACAAAACATACGATACATTTAACAATTTTTTTAAGGAAAACGCATCGGAGAAGGTGAATTAGCACCATCCTATATGAAACCAAAGAGAGTTTATCAACGCTCGCAGGGCCAGAATATGAGAACAAAACGAAGAGATTGATTCGGACTGTTGTAGATCGATCGATCGGTTTTGATCAATAGAAGTTGTTGGATCCCTGGTAGCAGAGCCCTGCGGTCCAGCCGGCGGTGATGGCGTCGTTGACGATGATTGTCTTCTGCGGCGAGCTGTAGCTGGTCATCTTGACGACGAGCCCCTGATCGTTGCCCAGAGCGGCGAACACCTGGTACGTGATCCCCCAGTTGTGGGTCGCCGGGACGTAGGAGCCATCGGAGTCGCCAGCCCTCTTCACCGCCAGGTCGTAGACGTCGCCGCTGCCGGCGACGTTCATGACGTACACCAGCAGCCAGTAGGGGTTGCCTTGCAGGCAGAACCTCACGCCGCCCGTCCTCTGGCACGGCACCCTGCAGCAGCCAATGTACATGGATGAGTATATATTTTTCATCGCAGTATCAAATCACATTAAAAGATGCGTATGTTTTTGTACACAAGAAGAAGTAGCTAGGTAGTACCTGCGGAACTGGACGGGGACGATGCCGGCTACTCTCTGCGCGAGCCTGAGGAAGGAGGGCGGGGCCATGTCGAAGTGCCGCCGCGGCGGGTTGCACCAGCCGCCGTTGTCGTTGGGGAGGTACCAGTTGGGCGGGCACAGGTTGGTGCCGGTGACGATCACCGACGGCGATCCCGGGTTGCACCAGGGGGACTTGACGCAGCGGAGCTCGTAGCACTGGCCGCACCCGTTGCCCTGGGCGAAGAGCGGCGTGCTCAGCGCCGCCGTGTTCGTGGAGTAGAGCGAGACGATGTCGTTGGCGCCGAACCCGCACGCGCCGCCTGCATGCATGATCGATGCATTCGTAGGTGTGAGTCGTCGATGGTGCGAAGCACATCACATCACACTGTGTAAATGAAAATGTAGGTACGTACCGAAGTCGGCGCCGAGGCCGGAGGAGTCGCCGTAGAAGGTGGCGCTGCCGTCGTGCCAATCGGACGTCTTGAAGGACGCTGCCGGCTGCCGGTGGTATCTCGCGCTCGCCAGCTGTGCTGCCGCCAAGATCAGCGCCGCGACGATCGCCGGAGTAGTCGCCATGGTGCCAAAGAGCGTGGTATGTGTGTGCCACTGCACCGCGGCATGCATATATATGTTATATATTGCCCGGTGCAGTGTTGGGCAGCACGTCGGGATGGATGCATCACCTGCATGCGCGCGCGTTGACACTGGAGTGCCTTGATGACAGGCAGCCATGGATCGGATATATGGGCATTGCACGCCGGCCGTCTCGATCATCTGGATCGTCTACACGAGTTGGGCGCACGACTCTGGTAGTTTATTGATTGTTATTTCTTTTAATTTCTGTTCATCCAAATTTGCATGCCATCCATTATTCCCATTGCAACATTGTGCTAGGCATGCATGTATACGTCTGTCTGTCCGGTGTGTTTGTCTCATTTCTGCTTCTTTTTTCTTGCCGACGTCTTTTGTTTCGAACTCGAAATAATCTCTCTACTTTTATGATCTGGATGGATCTTTTTAAAAAAAAAAAAAAGATAGAGAAGGTGTTAGATGAACAGGCAGACCTAGTGGGGCTAAATGAGGCAGAGTGGGTACAAAAATATCAGATCGAGAATTAGTTGACTGGGATTTACAAGGCTGAGGAAGTTTATTGGCAACAACGAGGAGGGGAGAAATGGATCCTTGAAGGTGATGCTAACACAGGTTTCTTCCAAAGTGTAGCTAATGGGAGGAGGAAATGTCTAGCTAATTGATCACCTTGAGACTTTTTTTTGCGGGCAGTGGCAGGAGTTCTGTCTATATTAATTAAGAGAAGGGGAAAAGTGTCTAATTACAGCACCACGAAGAATTGATGAAGCTGAAAATGGTGTGGTTCCTGACCAAGAAGAATTGATGAATCGCATTTATGATTTTTGCAAGCAGCTCTTTGGGTCTAAGGAAAGGGAATCAGTTAGACTGGATGAATCTGTTTGGGATCGAGATGGATTAGTAACATAAGAACAAGGTGCTGACTTGATTAAACCTTTTACTTTGGAGGGGAGTTTGTGCTTAAGGAGATGAAAACAGATACTGCTCTAGGCCTTGATGGTCTACCAGTAACCTTTTATAAGAATTTTTGGGGTTTGATTAAGTGGTGGGTGATGTAGTGGGTAGATTGTTACACCTGATTTTCAATTTTCACAATTTTTAAAAAAAATTCAAGATTAGATTATAGGTTGAATAATTAGAATAGGAAAAAACATATTTTCTAATTCTAATTCAAATTTAATTTAGGATTATTATTTGTTTGCATTCATGCTGAAAATAGGCATTTAGATTTTATTTTGAGTTATTGAGTTCCTCTGGTTTTTATTGGATTTTATTTGAGCTTATTTAGATTCTATTTGAGTTATATTTTATTTCTAAAATATCAAAATATTTTCATGAGTTCAAAATATTTTTATTTGTCTTCTAAATGTTTTCAAAGCTTGTTGAAAATTTTCTAGAATTTTTAGGCTTTATTAGTATTTTATTTGGATTTTATTCTCTTCTAGAAATTCCAAAACATAATAGAAGTCCTAACAGATTCCCTAAAGTCCAGCCCAGCCCGGCCCGTTCCCTCCCCTCTCTCCTTTCGGGCCAACCCAAGCCAACCCTCTCCTCTCTCCCCCTCCTTTCCCTTCCATCGGGCTGCACGCCCCACCCGCGCTCCAACCCGTTCCCGCTCCAGGGTCCGCTCAGCCCAGCTACCCACGTGTGTCGTCCTCTTGGACTCTCCCGACGCCGTATCCGAACCAGAGTCCGCCGCCCTTCTTACCGTGCGTGCCATGGTTTCCTCGAGGCGGTCGCCTATATATAGCACCCCGACGTGCCCCTCATCTCGTTTCCACCATAGTCCAACGCCCTCGTGCTCTATTTCACGGAGACATCGAGAAACCCTAAGCGCCACTAACACAATTGAAGCATCTCGTCGGAATTCGTTGATCCGCCGTGCCTGTGCCACATTGTTATCGCCAAGTCACCTAGAAGCATCGTGTGAGGTCAGTGAAGCTTCCCTGAGCCTCATCGTTGTCATTTGTGCACGGGAGAGCCCTCCTCGACAATGTTCAAGCTCCACCGACGCATCTCCTCACCGTCGATAGGCCGCTTCGCCGCCTCCCCGATCTCACCGTTGCCCTAGGTAAAATCTCTGTCCACTCTTCTCTCTATTCTATCGCTTCTCATCACTTTCCGTCCACCCTTCTCTCGATGTCGCCAGCTCACATTGCCACATCCCCGCTATCATCACCCACTCCACTGTGCTCGTTGTGCTGCCCTGGTGACGTTTTGCCGCTCATTGTTGCTGCCGGCAAGTCTGAGTTGAAGTCTGGCGAGCTCCCGGTTGACCACCATCGTGCCGACTCGCTCCGCCGTGGTCCTATTCCCCTCCGGCCACCATATCAAACCCCAACCGTCTGGTCCAAAATCAAAGTCCAGGATTAGATTCAAAACCTACCCCCTTCGCTGGCCAACCACCCCACCTGTCCACTTAATCCCAGTCAGCACACATGCCACATCAGCCTGCCACCTCACTCTGCCATATCAGCCACCACAACAGCAACCATGTTGATGTGTCAACCCACGTGCCTGCCACATCAGCTCAACCAAGCCCAGTCAACAGCGAGTCAGCAATTCAATCTTTTCCAGTACAAAAATAATTTTAGAAATTCTAAAAATAGCTCTTTTGCAGAAAAGCCCCTAAAATTTCAAAGTCTCATATCTTTTTTGTTTTAGCTCCGATTGAGTGATTCTTACACTCAAATTTTTCTAAAAACAAGATCTATCCAACCATTTTAGTTTTAGGTAGAAATTCTCACAGCTTTATAGTAGTTATTTCTTATTAACATCTAGATCCCTACACCATAAAGATATTATTTTTATTAGTAAATTTATGGTTGCACAATGACATATAGTTGATGAACTGCATGTCATTGCACCGCAAACATAATTTTATGATATTAAAATAATATATTAATTTGCAGGTCACACATGTTAATGCTTCGATCAGTCTTTTGTATCAATTCATATGAAACCTTAGATCCTATCACTTTACCCTTCCTCATAAAATCTGCAGTCAATTATGTTCTCTTTACCTAGCCCAATCAAAACCCCAGTCCATCATTCTCTCTCTTTTATGTTTGTAATTTATAGTTTATCTGGCGTTTATTCGGTATTGGTTTTGTTTGTCAATAGAATTTACGATTAGTCGATAATACTTCAGATTTGTTCGAGGGATTTCAAGACCAAGGTTTTGACAACACTTAGCAGCATTGGGTAAAAGGCAAGTGCACTTCTTGATCGTCTTGAACCTATGTTTTAAACTATTTTATTTTACAAAATTGCATGCAGTATCAATTTGATGGGTAGTCATCTATGGTAGGGTTTACCTAGATATTCTCTTGTCATTCCTTGAAGCCTAAGTGGTTTATGATTAGATATCTTTATGGGTATAAATGCTTAGCCATGCTGTCAGGAGTATCGGGAAGTGTCTTATACTTGACTAATGATCACATTTAACAATGATAGTAAATATGATGACGAATTTGATATAGCAACATGAAACTTTAGACCTCGAGCAAATAGGTGTTGGTCATGATGATAATGGTTATTATTGTTAGTTTAGTCTTTGCTCAAGTAACCTAAGTAAGGACTAATTTGTGGAGTGACAACCTAAGACATAAAGTATCAACCACGAGCCCTAATGAGGGGGGGGGGGCTAGCTTATTAATTAGTGGATTCCAGTTTGTGTGTGCCAAACGGTAGGAGTGGATGTGTGAGGACAACTCTTGAGCCAAAACCATTTGGCTAGTGGTAGTGGACGTGTGGGGAAGGGATCGACGATCCTGATAACCGTTTGGCGCAAGAGGGGACTTCTGGGTTGGAAGGAGATTCCGTAAACCCTGGCGGTGAAACCTCAGTGGGCGTACACATACTGGGAGACGCGGCGACGGTCGAGCAGCTGAGCGGAGAGGTGGCAGCGAGCGGTTGGGTGGCCAAGGGTGGGAGGCTATTGGCGAAGACACGGCGGATGGCGGCTATAGGCGGAGAGGCATCGACCATTGGGCGAGCGGCTGAGCGTCCATGAGCGTAGACATGTCAGCCGAGCGGGCGGGCAGCCACAAGCGAAGACACGGTAGGCTGAGGCGGCTGGGCTATTGGGCTGGACCGACAAGTGAGCCAATGAGCCGCTCGCGAGCTAGCTCAGACTCGGCTCATTTTGACACCGAGTTGGGGAGGCAGCTCGGGCTCGGCTCATTTGGCCTCCGAGCCGAGCCTTTTTTAGCCTGGGCTGGCTCGCGAGCCTCGAGCTTTATTTCCAGCCCTACTTTAGTAGGTAAGGGTGAAATGTTTTCCCATGTTGTTTTCTGTGCAGCGGTGACACTCGTGGTACTCCATCTCATCACCTCTCTGTGAAAAGTATGGCTTTCTATATAAAGTTGGACTAGTCCACTGTTTTCTAAAGAAAGCTACTACCCATGTTTTTATAAAACTACCACGGTTGATTTCATGCATCAATATTTGTCCCTAATGTTTCACAAATGCACATGCAAATCATAAATCATTTCAAATATACACCATTCTTAAAGTTCTTTTGATGAAAAATCAAACGGTACTATTTTCACTTTACTTGGCTAGATATTTTGAAAATTATTATTAGTTAAAGTTGAAACAATACGGTCAATGGTGACAAGTATTTAAAAACGAAGGCAATACTCTCTTTTTTTTCTTTTGAGGGTAAAATGAGCTTTATTGATTAAGGAGAAACATTATAGTCAGGTTTAACTAGTTGACAATACAAATGGGCACGTGCCTCAACGAGACGGCATCATAAATATTTCTCCAAGCTAATTGCGCCAACAAGTGCGTCCAATTATTTCGCTCACGGTTTACCTGAACTATCTCTATATCATGGAATACCTGCATTAGCTCCTATGTTAATAGCAATGTTTGACCTATCCACCTTAGTACGCTTCAACGCAGACAGACACCACCCTGGAGCAGTCGGATTCAAGAATCACCGGCAGTGATGCTAAACGAAGACCTTGGAGCTTCAGCGGGATGTGCACACTGCAACAACCCCTGCCAAGCTGAAAATCAGACATCTACTCCAGCAGGGCCGAAACAAGCTTTATCCGGCAGCCTTCTGTGAATGCCGCGATGGGCCCAACTCTAATTTTGTTTCCTCTCTCTCTCTCCCTCTCTCACTCTCACAGTGTCGTGTCGTGTCGTGTCGGTGGCAAAATAAATACTGTACTTATGTGCAAGCAACACGATAGCTTAGCAACGAGTGTCCAGGGTAGTGCAGGTGAACCTTCACATCTGTACTAAAAAAAAAGTGAAGCTTCACATCACGCCCCTTCATGATCCTGCCTCGGGGGCCCACCAGTGAAGATGGTCCTCACTGACTTTTCCTTACTCGGACTATTTCCAACCATTTTTTTTCGTTTCTTTTCCTAACTGTTACTTTCCAGTCCCACTTCTTTTATTTCCATCCATCTCTAATAATTTATATTCGACAGAAATTGTGAAAGGAAAGAAGAGAGAATCTCGTCCTGAAGGGAATGACCTTGTGAAATCCTTCGTGACAGGAACCGTGAAAGGAAACTGTTTAAGCGCTACAGTGAACGAAAACTCTGTCGTGAAGGGATTCTGTCCACTGAAGAAAACCGTTGAAGATAGTCTCATGCAGCTAACTTGAGCAACATAATCTATTGATTTATTGGCTACTATCTATTTTAATTTCTTCGTTAATTTTTTTGTTATGGTATATAGAAAGCTTTTTATATATTTTTAAGTGTACATACTCCTTCTCTAATAGAAGTTTAGAGAAGTACTCAAATCAGAGGAGGAAGCTATTGTGTGTGTGCATGCATGCTTAGCAGCAAACAACTACAGCAAAAGAGAGGAGAATATAATTACAAGATAGGATAGTACTACTCCTGC
Organism: Phragmites australis; assembly: GCF_958298935.1. Taxonomy (NCBI): domain Eukaryota; kingdom Viridiplantae; phylum Streptophyta; class Magnoliopsida; order Poales; family Poaceae; genus Phragmites; species Phragmites australis. Next base: position 34,661,755 of record NC_084930.1, on the reverse strand, counting down.
TATATTGTGGGGGCTAAGAATCATTCGCACCCAATTCCTAACAACTGTTTGCTGCAAAGCGAGGCCAGCTGCATGCCCTCTTTAGAAGTTGCATTGGCTTGTGCTTTCTTTATGATGCACTAGATATGTGGTCTCCTAGGATATATGGATATGGATCAACATCATCTTCATTCGGCACGCCAATTTCTGTGCTAGCTAGGTTATTATCTCTCTCTCTCTCTCTCTCTCTCTCTCTCTCTCTCTCTCTCTCTCTCTCTCTCTCTCTCTCTCTCTCTCTCTCTCTCTCTCTCTCTCTCTCTCTCTCTCTTCTCAGCACAACAGATGTGTCTCTCTCTCTCTCTCTCTCTCTCTCTCTCTCTCTCTCTCTCTCTCTCTTCTCAGCACAACAGATGTGCTAACCGCCACTTGCTTGCTTTGCCAAGAAATCTTGATCGAACAAGCACATATTTAGAGAGAGAGAGAAATGCTAAATCAGACCCCTAGCTAACACCTTAATTTGATCAGTTAATCAGACAAATTACTGATAGTTAGGTACTGAACAATACTACTATATGTTGGGGGCAAAATTAAAAGAGGCGATTCCTAGGTTTATATTAATTTGGAAACTACATAAGATTGTGTGTGCTGGTGCTATATATGTATTGCACATATATGCCACCGAATTTATTTGCCTTCGACATCGACCCCTCGGTGGACCAGCTGTTCCCTTCCAGCTACTTGCATCTTGTTGGTCCATCCTTGGATTGTGACACCATTTTATTTTCTCTTGGTTTTGTTTGTCGATCATCGATCTAATCCAATGGATATCAATGGGCCACAAATTGAAGGAAGAACCGCTAACTAATGAAATACTCCAAGGCCTAAATGTTCTGTAGGTCCTCCATGAAAGCATCACGTAACTAATACTTAAGAGCAAATTTATGTGCTGTTTAATTTCTTGTTTTTTTGAGAACGTGCATGCCACATATTTCATTAAGAAAATGTGGTGCTTAAATTCTGATGAATTAACTGAATTTCTGATGAAATAGGCCCTCATGAGCGACAAATCCAGATTAAGTCATCTTTTGTTCTACACTAGTACGGCATCTGTTGACACTTTTTGCTTCAGATATGCATGAATGTTTCATGCATGTATGTATACCTCACTCAATTTCTTCACATAGTATAGAAAATACAAAAGCAAAAAATTGAGAAAATAAAACATTTTTTGACAATATTAATTGAATTAGCTGCGTGTGAACAGGAGATGGATTGGCTTGCCTTGCATGGCCCTACCCATCAATTTTCTGTGTGGATGATTGGAATTAAAATGCGCGTGCGCGCGGCTGCTATTTCGGTTCGGTGTAGCAAAACTTTGTTCTTGTCGGCATCAGTTAGGTTTCATTTCATTGTACAGTGAGCTATATAGCACCAATCATGAATTCTATCAAATATAACTAAAAATTGTGTCAGTGACCATCTATCAAGAGTAATGTATGCTTCAGTGTGAGCTTTAATTTTATGCCCCGCTCAGTTGCTATATATATACAGGAAAAGTCTACTTTACTCTACAGAACTATGCGAGTGGTCCGGATAACCCTCTTAACTTTCAAACCGTCTATTTTACTCTTTCAAAGATTCAATACCAGATCACTTAACCTTCTAGAGTGGTTTCACTAAGCGGTTTTGATGATGTGAACGCCATATCGCTTGTTTTTTTTGCCACGTCAGCCCCCTTTTTCTTTCTTTTTCTTTTTTTTCTTTTCTTTTCTTTTTCTCTTTTCTCTTCTCTTCTTCCCTTCTCTTTCTTTTTTCCTTTATCCACCAAAGCAAAGAGAGAGAGTGGGAGGCGGCGACTTAGCCGAGCGGCGGCCGAAGGTGTGCAGGGGAGGGGATGCCTGGGGTGGGCTCCCCGGAGCTCAGGAAGGGGGATGGCACCCAACGGCGAGGCCGCACCCACGTGCGCGAGCTCGCGGCTTGCACGGTGGGGTGGAGCCTTGGGGCGTTGGTGGTCACCCCGCTTCGGGGCTTCCTCGACCGAGGCGGTGCGCGCATGAGCACCGCCACGGTGATGGGAGGCAATGCCCTGACCGAGGGGACTTGGAGGGAGCCTGAGGTGGGCTGCCCTCAGCGGGAGGCGGCGCGCACGATGGCGACCCAGGCCGAAGGGGAAGGGGAAAGGGAGGAGGGAGAGGAGGGGTGCGGGTGGTGTAGGTGCTCACTTGGGGCCTCACGGAAGGAGAGGGCGGTGTGGTCGGGGCGCCGCGGAGGTGGTCTAGGTGTGGTTGACAAAGCAAAGGAGGTTATGAGGTGGTCGCGACGCGGCGCGGTCATGGTCGGGGCACGATAGGGGTGGTCGGGTGGCGGCTCAAGGCAGGACGGCACGGGCCAGCGGTGACACGGCCTCGTGCTGTCGGGACGACGGAAGGGAGAGCAGAGAGGGGAAGTGATGCCACATAGGAAGGAGGCAAGTCGGGTCGGCTCGGCAGCGCGTTGGCTGGTGACGCGGCGCGCGGGCGAGACCGATTGGCTGGACCTGCTGAGTGGCGTGGTGTGCTCGCGGCTGCACGTGCCGAGCGAGTCAGCAGGGGAGATCACATGGGAGGACGCGCTGGCAGCGACATCATCGGCACAAGAGCAGAGGATGGTATGGGCAAGGAGTAGAGGAGAGAGAGTGAGGAGGAAGATGATGAGGTGGCCGCCATGTGGCAAAAAAACCAGTGACATGGCGTCCACGTCATCAAAACCACTTAGGAAAACCACTCAGGGGGTTAAGTGATCCGATATTGAAACTTCGGGGCCGTAAAATGGATGGTTTGAAAGTTTAGAGGATTATCCGGACCATTGATATAGTTTGAAGGAGTAAAGTGGACTTTTCACACACACACAGATAAGAGAAAGAGAGGGGACAATTTTTTTTTTGTTTCGAAAAACTTCCTAGATACTTTAATTAATTCTCGATCAAGAAACACAATTTTAGACATTTACTTTGTTTGCGAGGATTTAGATATGCCCTTCCTTATATTATTTGGTCTCTCGATTTCGTGTCGCATAGTCATAAAGCAAATAGTAATAGTAATTTGCAGGCGCAAATTGAACGTGGGTTTCGCGCTCCATCGATGGATCACATCCCGCAGTTAAAAAGTTTAATTTGGATGCGACCACAAGTTTGTTGGATGTGGGACGCATCAACGGCCCTGTCACGGCTGTACGAACGATGATGGTTACGCATGAAATGACCTGCCAATGTGATTATTACTATTCCGCATGTGGCTAAATTATACTGGGTCATCTATTATATTTGCTTCAGGGGCCAATATTAATGTAAGGGCGGTCAATCACACAGTACGCGATGCAGGGTGCACCCTCTGGACACTATATATATGGATCCAACAAACTTTTTCTGATAAATCTTGTGGTTTTGTTCTGTACCATGATCCATCTATTACATAAATATGATATCTTGTGTAGGCCAACCCACGCTAGGTCGTCCGAGGTGATGTAACAACTGATTAGTGTGATGCAAAAGTACTAGTACAACTCTTCCTATGATTAATTAATAAACAATAATTACCCAAGATGTACGTACGTAGTAAAAGGATCGATCGATTGACCGCTGCGCATGCATTTTTCTCTTTAATTTTGAGAAAGAAAAAAGATCAAGTGATAAATCACTCATATGTGCTTACAAGTTATATATAAAACTTAAAATCAGCCATTAGTACTTACTTGTTAAGTTAGTCGCGTCACTTTTAATGAATCCATGTTAGTGGGTACGAAAGGCCATAATCCAACCACGTTTGATCCCAGCCTGTGGCTAATTTCCACTAAACGAACATACACGCGCGCACACACATACACATATACCCATATGCACACACACGTGTGTATATATATATATACACACACTCCTGGTTCGATTTTGGTCTCATTATAATTGAGGTATATATTACTTTTTGAGATGTATATATTATTTTTTGATTTGTGTATACCTCTTTATAAGTGAAATATATATCTTTTGAGTATATATACACTACTTTTTAATATGTACATGTTTTTTTAACACCCATTAAAAGAGAAGTATGTATACACGGGTAAAATACTTCATACATACGTATGTACATATATGTATATATATGAATGTGTGTATGTGTGTATATATATAATATATATACATGTGTATATATATATTCTTAGTATTTGAGTGATAAGGATTAAGGATAGGCAGGAATATAAAGCAACTAGTAGTAGCTAAGTTATTAGAGCCGGGAGTGTGGTCGAGCAACTAGAGAAAAGCATATCGCTAGTATCCCTCTTGCTCGCCAATTGTGAATTGGCGCGCCGATCGACGATGGCCGTCCATCATCACCACCTCCTCGACTTCTCGCCACCTCCGAACGCGGTGCCGATGGAGGCGCCCCCACCCTCCTTCGACCACGGCCAGCTCGTCGCCCTCCACGTCGACGGCACCGACATGCCTGCAGGAGGCGTACTTCCCCACCGCGTCCTCGCCGACGACTCGGCGACGTGGCCACAGGTGGTCAACCTCTCCCTGTTCAACTACAACACCGGGGGAGGGTCGTTGTTCAGCCACCAGCAACCGTTCGCGGCGCCTCCAGCGGTGGCCATGGCGCCTAACCTGCCGGCGACGACCTTGCACCCGTTCCAGCTAAGGAGCTCCAAGTACCTGGGCCCTGTGAAGGAGTTGCTCGGTGAGTTCTGCAGCCTTGAAGGGGACTTGCACGCCATGAACAGCGCCAGGAGAGCTCCCAAAGCTGGCAAGTGGGACGACGTGGAGGCGTTGTCGTCGTCGTCGTCTGGTGGCCTATGGGGCAATCCTTCTCTGAGCTCCATGGATCTGTTGGACCTTGAGAGGAGGAAAGCCAGGCTCTTGTCCATGGTCGGAGAGGTAGGTAGTGAATTACATGCATGGATGATGCATGTTGGTTTTCAGTTTTACTGTTTTACATGCACTCCTAGCTAGCTACTCGTTGCTTCTATTGGTATAGTACTCTCGTACTTGGCTAACGGTTAATTTAACTCCCTCCGTTCTGAAACGGAAAAAGTCAACATTTGTATACTTTAACTAATATTTAATTAAAATATAAAAATATCTAAAAATTATATAAATAGGTTTACAATTTAGAATAATTTCATACTGTTTGGTAGCTATAAATAATATATTTTGTGAGAAAATATTAATGAAAATCTAATTTCTAAGACTGAGTTCAAAAGAAATAGATCTACTAATCTTTTTCACTTGCAACTTCTGAGTTGGTAGTCATTTTTTGGTCACTATTACCCTTTGAGTTCTTGGTTACAACTCTTGTTACGTTCCCCGGATGGAATCCGCACACATGTGGACATTGGCAATGGTAGAGGCGCCGATGACACTACCACCACTATGCACTTTCTGAAGCTTCTATTCTCACTCATACCAACTTTCCACCATATATTGGCATCTTGCTATCTAGATATCATTAGACAAGACTAATACTTACCTATTTTGTTGCATTTGCCTCCTCTTTATTCCCTGGATTCCTTTATCCAGTTAGCTTTCTCTTCTTCTTCTTTTTACTGTGTTACCAATATAACCCAAAGTTCTTATCTTTGTCTCTTGTTGGCAAACACATATTTTCTGGCAAAAGGAAAAATCATTTAGTATTTTTTTCTCAGATTAATTAGCACTTTGATCAATTTTAAACTGTACTGTATATGCACCAATCAATTAATCAGGTGGACAGGCGGTACCGGCGGTACCGGGAGCAGATGAGGGCGGTGGAGGTGTCCTTGGAGGCGGTGGCCGGTGTCGGGGCGGCGCAGGTGTACACGAGGCTGGCGCTGCGGGCCATGTCGCGGCACTTCCGGTGCCTGAGGGATGCGCTCGTGGCGCAGGTGCGCGCGCTGAGGAAGGCCATGGGCGAGAGGGACGGCGGCGCCGCCGCCGCACCGACAGGTGCGACCAAGGGAGACACGCCAAGACTCAAGATACTGGACCGGTCCCTGAGGCAGCAGAGGGCGTTCCAGCAGCCCGGCGCCATGGAGAACTATCCATGGCGGCCGCAGCGCGGCCTGCCGGAGCGCGCCGTCGCTGTCCTCCGCGCCTGGCTCTTCGAACACTTTCTCCACCCGTACGACGTCACTCGACTCTCGATCGATCACTGTATATATATATATATTTTTTTTATTTGCATATCATGCATTCACCTGCAGATAAAATTGACGTGTTCGTTACACAAACACAATGAACAGGTACCCAAATGACGTGGACAAGCACATTCTGGCGCGCCAGACAGGGTTGTCAAGAAGCCAGGTACTTTGAACAGCAAAATCCATGCATCCATGCATGTTCTTCCAATTCCAACATACGCAGCTACTGATCGATCAATTCAGTGTTGCATAGATGTGTCAGTTCGTCAAGTACAAAATGCATAAGGCTAATCAAACATGTTTTGACGCCACAGTTGTTATTCAACCACCAGCTGCATGTATCTGTCTCGCTTATTATTCAGTCTCATCGCATTAATTAATACTTGATCGAAAGAATCAGTTATCTGCCGAGATGTGCTAGAGTATTGCTTGCAGACAGACAGAATATCAAAATCTGCTAAATTTCGTTTTCAAAAGAAAGTTAAATTAAGGTCATATATATAATATAATATTTCTCTTGATTTAATCTCTAGGTTTCCAATTGGTTCATCAACGCAAGGGTGAGGCTGTGGAAGCCAATGATAGAGGACATGTACACGGAAGAAGTGAAGCAGCAACCAGAGGCAAACCAAAACCCTAGCAGCACCGGAGTTAAACCTGAGAAGGACACAACGGCATCGGCAACAGCCATAGGAGGAGAAACTCATCACTTCCGAAACCCTGACTCCATGATTTCATCTTCCATTGTGACTGACCGCGACCATCTGTTATTCCATGGCTATCCGAGCATGAATGGGGGCGGCAGCACAGTGTCGCTTACTCTAGGGCTCCAGCAGCAGCCATTTGCGTCGTCGATGATGCATCAGCGATCACTCATGTTACAAGGACAAGAGGAAGAGACGACGACGGTGCTACCATATAGGAACCTCAACCTGATGGGGTCTCAGTTGCTGCATGATTTTGCGGGGTAGCTGCTAGGAGGGTGCATATATACCCAAGCTAGGCGAGGTAAAAAGTATTTCTTCATGACTAAAAGGTAATTAAACAAATTGGTTCCTAGCTACCCTGCCAAATCATGTTATATTTCTCGAGCAAGGACCCTCAGATGATCCATATTTAGAGCTACTTTCAGTAAAAATTAAGTACGGCTGTTCTCTGTTCATTCAAGACGATCATGAACTCGACCGTAATTTAAGCACTCAATGTTTGATGCAAATTGTCATATCATCCATTCAGCGTACTACTACAACATTGTGTATGCTCATTTAGCGTACTTACGACTTTTAATCCTTTTGTGATTGTTTTGAGTTTCGTAAAGGGTGAACATGACATGATGTACTCGAATATACGAGTTCTTCTGGCGAATATCGATCGAAGAATGGCACATCTGGTCATGCTTTGTGCATGTAAAACATGCATTGCATGGAGGTCTGCTTTTGGCGAAACAGCATTGTTGAGTAGCACAAAATTTCCATGATCGATCGATTACTACAGTAGCCGCTCTGCTCTGCTCTGTACAACGAGGACTTAGCTTAGGTGAAATTAATGTGTGAATAAAAGAAGGACTGCATGGCCATTATATTTGTCATGAAGCAGTAGTTGAGCTCTCCGGCGTACCTGAGCTCGTCGGCGGTGTGGTGCACGAGGAGGCTGTACCTCCTTCCGTCGCCGGGCCGTTGTGGAGGTTGCTGAGCCCCTCGAAGTGGCTCACGGTCCACTTGTACCAGCCAGCGCTTCAGGAAGACGCGGAGCGTGAGCACGTGGGAGACGAGGACGATGTTCATGTTGGGGCTGCGCTGCCCGGGCGGCCGATGTCGAGGTCGGCGCGCAGCGTCTCCCGGAACCCCGTGATGCGGTCTGCAGCCGACTCGCCGTTGGAGAACCGGTAGAAGAAACGGCCGTACCGGCGGCGGATCTCCTCCTCCGCCTGCATCTTCTCGCGGTCCTGGAAGTTGCATACACATACTGTGGAACATCTCCACCTGCACCCTCAATCTAATGGACAGACTGAGAGGATGAACCAGTGTTTGGAGATATTCCTTCGTTGTTTTGTGCATGTCTGTCCTAAGCAATGGATCCAGTGGCTAGCATTGACTGAATACTGGTATAATATTAGTTTTCATTCAGCTCTGGGCAAATCCCCCTTTGAAGTATTGTATGGTTATACCCCAAGGCACTTTGACATTACTGAGATGAATTGTTGTGCTGTTACTGATCTCAATCAGTGGCTTTAGGACAGATATATGACGTTCCGGCTGATTCATCAACATTTGCTTAGAGCACAAACTCACATGAAGAAACAGGCTGACAAGAATCGCTCAGAAAGAGCATTTGCAATATGGTGACTGGGTATTCTTGAAGCTTCAACCCTATGTCCAGTCTTCCTTAGCGCCAAGAGCTAATTAGAAGTTGGCTTTCAAATTCTTTGGCCCATTCAAAATTGAAGCTAGAATTGGACCAGTTGCATACAAATTGCAGCTTCATGCTACCAGCTCAATACATCCGTCTTTTCATGTTTCTCAACTGACAAAGGATGTGAGACTAAATCATCAGGTAACACCATCCATTCCTCCTCACCTTGATGTTTTGCAGGTGCATGAAAAGTTGTTGCAGAAGAGGATCGTCAGTTACGGAGTGCAGTCAATGGCTCAAGTGCTCATCAGTTGGAAGAAGGACCGAAGAAGAGCATGGGTCGGCCGGAATGAGGCGACGTGAGAACCCTCCGCGGTCGGCGAATGGAACAACGACCCCGGGCCCCGTTAAACCGTACGTACGTACTGCCACGAGCGGCGCAGATTGAATTGGATAATTACAAGAAACCCGTGTATTGCTTTTGTTTCGGTTTCTGTTTTTATGTACAAAAGTTGTGTTTTGTTTTTCTAAAAAAATTATTTTTAGATTTTAGTTGTTGGTTTTATAATTACCTTTTTTTCTTCTTAGGAAACTAAAAATCAGAAAAGCTACTATTGACTAGTTTTTTAGTTTTTAGTTTATTTATTCGTAAACATGCTTTTAACTTTTTCATAAACCACTTTTCAGCGATTCCATATATTTGGGTTTCTATCATGTTGCTAGGAGACAACAAGCCACAATTGCGGAAGTGATAAAAACAATACCTCTGAAAATCTCCTTCCGCCGACTGATCATTAGAGACAAACTAATTGTCTAGCACAATCTAGTATCAAAGTTAGTGCATATTAACCTCTCCGATAATGAACGTGACACATTTAGATGTGGACTACATGTGAATGGGAGTTTTTCAGTCTATTCCATGTATAAAAAGTTCCAAATACATGGTTGTGGAAACTTAAGCTTCCACTCAAAATAAAGATCTTCTTATGGTATTTAGAAAGAGGAGTAATTTTGATCAAAGATAAGTTGGCCAAAAGAAATTGGAATAGTAGCCTCAAATGTAGCTTTTGTAATCACAATGAAAATATTCAACATCTTTTTTTAGTGTCACTTTGCTAACTCATTATGACAAATTATCACACTCGGTTTTCAAGAGAACAAACTAGATGTATTCCATATGTATGCCAGGATCAAGATTCTATACATGCAGTGACTTCGTAAGTGATAACATAACAGTGTCAATAAATAACGATAATATTCATTACAAAAGGACTCACAAGCCTTAAAGAAAATACTAAGATATTTTCCAGCGGTAGCGGTCTTCCATCAATCCACAGGCGTTATCCGAGAAAGCGCCAGCCTATGATGGTCTTCAGGTCGATGTCTTACTTCGCCTAGAACTCGGCTCCATCATCTGAAAAGTCTTCGAAAACTTCATCTTCTTAGCAGCATTAAGAAGTTGGGAGAAGGCAAGCGTGAGTATATAGAGTACTCAGCAAGTGTGAAAAAATATAGCATGTAGGCTTTAAGACAAGAAAAAGCTTGACTCGGGCTGACTGCAACTAAGCCACACTAATCTAGGACTCAAAAGATATAGCAACCTATTTACTATGTGATGACTCTAACATTAAAGGAGATAACTCATCGGATTCCATCCGACTACCAGGCTCACTAGATATCTCATAGCTGACTACCTACTCATCGGGGTTCCATCACCCGACTACCCAAAATTAACTATTCAAGATCCCCACTAATTATGAAGAAGTCCAAGCCCGCTCTTAACCGTGAGCATGGATGATCGATCAGTTTTACACTCTGCAAAGTTTGCACACTTTACCCATGAGTCGTGATTACCGTTTTGCTTTACACTTCTGGGGTGTAGAGCCGGTGTCTCACTACAAGGCTTTTACAAAGCGCCTCTAAATCCATATGCACCCACTAAGGTTTCACCGCTAACAGGGATTTCATCCACTGCAGTGGTCGCCTCTTGTGCCACTCATCCGTCCACTAGTGCGTACAGAATATAAAGGATATCTAATTATTTGGCCAGGTCATACCCATATAAGTCTCATGGTTGCACTGTTATGCTGGGTAAGAGGCTTCATAAACCAGTCCTTAGGATCCCCCACAGGAACAACCACAAACCTACTGTGCAGCACCACCTCAAACTAACCATCCAGTCGGGATCCCTATCCCATGTTGCTACAAGGTTACCATACTCAAATTCTTGTTGTCTAAATATTAGTGTAGATTAACCTTTACCCCTACCATAACAGCACTAGCATATCTACCCTTTATTTCCCATGACTCATCAACAGCGACAAGGATAATCAAACAAAATTTAGTAAAACGCTAAACATGGGATTCCCTATTAGACAAGCATGCATCAAGAAGTATAAAAGCACACTTTACTACAATGGGATCAAAGTGATCAAGGACACTTGACTTCGAATGTGGGTTGATCAAATTCCTCGAACGTCTGGTCCTGCAAGTTCACACACTGCTCGTCTCCTAAAGCAATCGCACACACTGGAAATAAACAAACATAACATATAAGAATAGTACACAAAACAGTAGCAATGCACTATAAAAAAAAGTTACTAATGGATAGTACACACTGCTACGATCGCGGGAGTGCAAAAATCGCCTAAAACGGAGCTTGTATGAAAAAGTTGTGAATGTTTTAAGCTACAAGGGCTTTTCTGAAAAGGTTAAAGGGCTAAATTGTAAACACAAAAAGTTCTAGGGGCTTATTTGTAAAATTTAGGGACCTATTTATAATTATACAAAGGTTCAAAGGGCTAAAAGTAAAATACAGTACTACCAGGGGCATATTTGTGAAAACTACCTAATTTCAGAGAATAAGGGAATTATTTTTGTGCTGAAAAACCTATTTATTGCGTCACACTGACCTCATCTTGCTGAACGGGCTCGGGTGGCTAACGTGGCGGCTTACGCGGCTGCTGACTCGGCTCAGGAGCTGACGTGACGCCTACGGGGCTGCTAACTGGGACGGTAGACCAGTGTTGTCGACTGAATCCACTGGTCCATGGTAGGCCGAAGGGGTATGGATCGTCGGTGGATAATCTAACGGCTCATGACGGTTGGGGAGAGATTAGCGGTCGGCGGCGACAGAGATGCAGCGGCATCGCCTTGAGTCTCGCTGGAGCATCGTTGTCGAAGCGCGGAAACGATCTGCGGTCTACCAAACGCGACGGGAAATGGAGCAAAAGAACGAGATGACGATGGGGATTCTCACCGAGGATTTTTCGACGGCCGGAGAGGTCTCTGCGGTAGCAGGCGATGGAGAGATGGGGCGGCGGAGGTCGGAGCTCGACGGGATCTCGGCTACGGCGGTGGAGGAGCAAAATTAACAGCCAGAGAAGCTCCCTCGGGGTCCTGCGGTGCCGTAGAGATGATCAATTGGCCACGGGATGCAGCGGGTAAGGCTGTCGACGGTGAGGTGGCAGCAGATCTTACGGGCGCTCGGTGGGAACGTTCGTGCGGCGGCGGAACGGCATCGATAAGCGGCGAAATGGGGTCCCTGTGCTTCAGCGAAGCTGGTGGCGGTTTCGGTGCACCGGGGAGGGCTCGAACGCGACGGAACAGTGCTCGGCGAGCTCGGCGATGGCAATGGCGGCTTGGTGACGAGTGACGGAGTGCGGGGTGGGGGCGCGGGGGCTACAGGTGCATCTTATAGCGCAGAGGGCGTGCGTGCCGTTGCGGAGATGTGGGCGCGAGAGGTGGAACGGGCGCTGGCAAAATTGGACGACGCGGTGCCGCGGTTGCGGACGCGAGTGCGGGCGCGGGCGTGGGCACGAGCGCGGAAGAAGATGCTGACAGGTGGGGCCCGTCTATCAGAGAGAGAAGGGGGGATGGGCTGGACTTCACGAGCGGGAGAAATGGGCTGGGCTGCGCAGAAACGGATGTCACACAAATAGTCATAATAGTTCTGAGCATTAACAAACCTAGATATATACACCATATTATTGGTGGTTGGCTAGGTGGCTTAGGAGCAAATAAAAAGAAAGAAATTTTGATTGGGATAGCTGCTCGTTTTTGGACAATTTGACTATGCCGTAATGATATTATCTTTAATAAGAAAACAATAATCTCTTTTATGCAGACACTTTTTAGAAATGTTTATTGGCTGAGATTCTGAAAATTGATATAGTATGAAAGCGAGAGAGAAAATATAAATATAGTGTGCCAAGCATTGTAGGTGGTAGCCATAGAGCTCTTCACCAAGAATAGGTGACGGTTTAGTACTAGACTATATGATCGATAATTTATATTCATATGCTCTTTTATACTTGTATTTTCTTTAACATTTATTTATAAGTTGAGATGATAAAATAATAAATTAGAGCTGGATGTATCGCTCGATGCAAAAGACCAAGGCTTTTTATCCCATTGTCTAAAAAATTTATTTGGTTTTCTAGCTTCTTACAGCAGAAAAACCAAAACCAAAAACCCAAACAATCACTCCCTTAGCCTCCTACCTTCGTCGCTCCATCAGCCTTGCTTCCCATATATCGTTTTCGTCTTCAGTAAATTCATAGTAAACTGCTATGCTCAGAGCTCAGAGCTCAGAGCATTCAGATATATATTTTTTTAATAGAACCGGCAGGCTGCCTCATTGTATTAATAACAAGAAGACCCGACTGGCAGAGCTTCAGATATTGACTAAACTGGGCGAACATCTGTCCAAATATTGGGTCGAATTTCTGTGACCCAGACATTTTTCAGAGTTCTGAATCTATTTGCAGGCTGGAAAGAACAATGCTGGCAGCTCTGAAATCATTTGAAGACCAACCGAAGATAGGGATGCACTCATAATTTACAAGAACTAGCTGTATCTTTGTGGCCTTTTTAGCGTCAAACATAGTGCTTTGTTACTGTGTTGGAGTTTCGGAAATTGCATAGCTGCTTCATGATTTGGTACTTCGAAAGGTCGCTGACAAGGAGATTCTACAGTTGTGGTTCAACTTATCGAAATCCTATACCGTCTGCGTCTGACCAGGTTAGTTTCTTCCAAAGCAGCTGTGGCTGTATGTTTTGGGAAAAATTACACCATTCGATCAGTTTGCACTTGAGACTTGCAAAAAATGCCTTGATGATTATGGAAATTGGTGTCCACGACCCAGGCGGAGCAGAGGGTCCCCTGCCTCGACGGCGTTCTGCTATCCGAAGGCCGGCCTCGCGCGGGTGGACGTGGGGAGCATTCAGGTCACCATGCTCCTGGCGCTGCCGCCCTCCAGATGTGTTAGGGGATTGGACACGAGAGATTAGCAATTGAATCCATCTTTTGCTCGCAGCACTCAACTTGATGATGGTCTGTAAGGTCTGAGTAGTAGTCTGGGTATGTTTGGTACAGTTTTTACTGATCTAAATTCTACGTGAGAAGTGATTCTCTGGAGAAATTGATTATGTGATTGAAAATGATTTCGTGTCTGATACTATTCAAATGCGGGATAACCGATATCCGTGTCCGATACTGTTCAATATTATCCGTCCGTATCCGATCTGATATCCGAAGTATTAGAATATTATGTGTTATGAAAAAAAAACTATTATGATTTTACTTAAAAACATGATAATATATAAATAAATTGTCACACATTCGTAGACAGACAATACTGAATACTCTTAGTTTTACATCTCACCGATCACTCTCTTGCTATGTTCATTTTGATTGCACACATATACTATTTATGATTTGTAGGGATACAAATAAAGTAAAAAATTTCTATCAATTCGACTATCCGATCGCCCGAAGGAATTCGAAGCAAATATAGGATGACCGATATCCGTATCCGACACTGTTTAACACTATCTGTGTTCAATCTGATTCTGGGAAGAAGAAAAATATAAGATAGGGTATAAGATGAGTGATATCCATCCGTATGGGATCCGATTGCACCCCTAATCTTAACTGTTGGAGTGGCCAAACGTTTGTTGGAGCTTGAGGTTTCCCAATGTTTGGAGAAGAAGGTAAACACAGTAATGAAGACAACTACAAAATGCAGAAGGTGGGTACCACCGAGTGTTGGTGAATGGAAGCTAAATGTGGATGCAGCAGTTTCAAGAACAGAAAACAAAGGTGCAGTTGGCGTTGTTTGCCGCGATGCTAATGGACATTTTGTTGCAGCGAGTGCCATGGTGTTTTGGGCGGTTTCTGATCTTGAAACTTTGTAGGCGATGGCATGTAATTAATAAAACTTTGGCCCTAGCTGAAGATTGCGGTATTCAGAAACTAAAGTTGGCACCAGATTGTCTGAGTGTTGTAAAAAACATCAAAGAAATGCCCAGATGTGCATATATGATGATTTTGCAAGATATCAAGGAGAGATCCAAGTCATTTCATTGTGTGTGGTTTATGCACGAAGGTAGGGAATCTAATAGGAAGGCTCATAATCTTTCTAAATTTGCTTGTTCACTTGGAGATGGCCGTCATGTTTGGTTTATTTCCCCTCCTGTAATTTTTAGATGTAAACATTGTCCCAAATGATGAATAAAAGTCCCTACTTTCCTCTCTCTCTAAAAAAGGCACTTTCACATATGCAATGGTTTTGCATTAGAAACACAGCTTGTTTCACACTTTCTGTTTCCCTTTGCAGAAACAATTACACAAACTAGTCACACTAACAGCAGCCAGATAACTATAATTTGCAGAAATTTAGGTAAATCATTTCCTACCGATCCATTCCAACGGTAAGAGTAAATCACAAAACAGTGAAACAAAAAAAAACTTGAACAAGGAAACGAAAAGAAAAGAAAACTGAGGAGAGCAACATCTTTTGACAAATTGCATGCTCTACAAATAATATGGGTATATTCCTCTGTTTATTTACTTCCCCTGTTCTATTCAAGCTAAATAAACTTGTCTATCTGCCACTTGTATTTTGGTCTTTTGGAGAGCACAGTGGCTGGCCCCTTTGATGAGCCAAAACCCAAACCAAATATTAGCCCACCCCTGGACTTTCTTAATATCACACGACGCATGCTTGATAACACCATACCAAACTGTACAATGTAGAGTTATGCAAAAACGCATCTTCTCAAGGGGGCGTTTGGAAAAGATAAAAACCTTTTCCCCTGTTAAGCTTTTTACATAAAACCCCGACAGGAACGAACAAATTCGAAGCCCCTGTCCATCTGCTATGACACCGGCAGCGGCAGGGGCAGGAGCGGCGTCCGGCAGAGCGGGCAGGTGCGCTGTCCGTGGGCGGCCCAGCGGTCGAGGCAGGCGCGGTGGAAGACGTGGCGGCAGCCCCGCGCGCGGCGCACCTCGGCGGCGCCGTGGAAGTCGCCGAGGCAGACGGCGCAGCCCTCCGGAAGCGGTTCCCTCCCGGCGGAGGATAGAGCGTCGAAGCGCACCGCCGGGGAGTGCTCCTCCAGGCTGTCGGCAGCACCGTCGTCGTAGTAGTTCTGCAGGTGGTCGGCGTCAACGGCGGATGAGTAGTAGTCGATGTCTGCGGCGCCGGTGAGGCGGAGCAGCCAGGAGGAGAGGCGACGGAGGTGGGCGAGGAGGGATAGGAGGTGCAGCACCAGCTTCGGCATCTCCGAGTACCCCACCGGGAACCCCATCAGCATCGACCAATGGATATGGAGCTAGCGTGACTGTGAGCTGAGCTTGCTACTCCAACTAATAGCAAGCGCAAGAACTAAGCAAAGAATCAAGCTTCAATTCCTGGAGGTATCTGTCTGTATCTAATTGCGAAGAGAGAGAGAGAGAGAGAGAGAGAGAGAGTTGCGAGGAAGGAGGAGGAGGTGGTGGTCATGTATCTGCAGCGAGTGTGGCCTTTAAAAGGAAAAGGAAAGGAAAGGAAAGGAAATGGCAGCAGGTGCAAAGGAAGTGCAGGGGAGGCCAGAAGAAACAAACAAGCAGCAAACAGCTCATTAAAAAGTGATGGTGGCACATTTTTATATGTAAATCACAAAACATGGCACATGTACAAGTACATTCGCGCACGTCGGCCAAGATCTACTACTGCTCTCACTGCTATATATTACTGCACTACTACAGTATCTGTAAAATGCTATATATGACAACACGTACGTTCAGAACCTGAGATATATAATGGGAAATGATTTTAATTGTGCATCTGATAAATAACATTTGTGAGGATAATAAGGTAGGTACGTGTGGGTCAGGTAATCGTAATACAGTAGCACTATTGTGTTTGCGTGATGGATGTACGTGGATTCATATCATGATTGGACAGAAGCAGCAGCAGCAGCAGGCGAGTTAGCGAGTAGCTCTCAGCGTTAGTGTGGCTGCCGGGGCACGGCAGGGCATGGCAGGTGCGCTTGTCGAGCTGCCTCGCCGCGCTAATGGCGCCATTGCATGCATCCATCACTAGTACCACGAGCCGCTTTCGGATCCATGTGCGATAGATATGATGTCGGATCGCCGAATGCAGCTCATGATCAGTCGCTGCCGGTGGGCCCAGCCTGTCTTCCTCTCGTTCCCGCCCTGTTGCTTTCCAGACTGACGAGTTTGCTTGCAGTTGCAGAGCTGAAAATTAACGGGGCACTCGTCGGTCGTCACAGCGGCCCTCTGCGTGCGTTCAGGTTCAGAGATCGATATACAGTAAGTATACATCCTCTTACCCCATCATTCAGGGAAACATATTAAAGCCCCATGACATCTTAGTCGTGTCATTCAGGGAAACATTCAGAGATCATATACAGTAAGTTTCTAAACACTCTAGTGGCTCTCGCAAAAGAATGAGAGCGCACGGTAAGGCTCCCCCTCGCCACTTCCAGCCGCCTTGGCAGGAGCCAACCTGCCTTCCGCTCCCCTCCCTCACCCTCCGACGTCCTTCCTGTGCTTTGATTTATCCTCATCGGTCGTTTTGCACGCACGCACGCATGTGCCTGACTCTCCACGTGCGCCGGCGTTAGATCTGTGCGCCAGCCGTCGATCTGGGCCTGTTTCTGAGCAGATCGACCCTTCACACACCAGATCCGCTCTTCAATGCGGTCTAGACGACTTCCCAAGTCTCCATGCTGTTGCTAGGTGCTCCTATGCTAAGGTCGCTCAATCTTGACGCTTTTGGAGCCACATTCACTTCCTCCCACTTGCTCTCCTCGATCAAAGTCACGACCGCTCCTTTACTCCTCCTGCTCAAGCGCACGCCACAAGGGGTAATCGAAGGCCTACTATTGTTTGTGCATCACATCGCCGCTCCCCCTATCTTCACTACTCTCGGCGGCGTCTGCGGCCTCCTCATCTTCATGCCTCTCTTGCGATGGCTTCCTTGTAGCTGTCACATCCGTCCTCATCGCCCTCTCCATTACCGACGCGTGGCCGGGATGAGCTGGGCTCTGGTTGGACGCCGGTACGATGGAGAAGATGGTGGCGTCGTGTGCCGCATTCACTATCGGCCTCTACCCCCTTGCAAGCCAATAATTGTGCCCTGCCCTTCAAAAGGCCCCCTAATGGGTCTTGCTTCTGGTGCCTAGCATCAAACCACCGGGCATCAGCTTGCAGGGACCCTGTACGTTGCTTCCGTTGTCGCCGGTTGGGGCACAAGGCCAAGGACTACCGGCTCTCACTCCACTCCGGTCAGCAGCAACGCGATCCTTTGGCCTCGAACACCTGTGGCTCTCCTATTGTCCGAGCGGTCACTCCTTCATGGTTCCTGGGCAACCAGGGCACAATTATGCTCCTCGACGACCCAAAACTTCACCCGGATGAGGACGGGTGTCTGATTCCCCTCTCCTTTGACTGTGCACGTGAGCTCAAGGAGTGGGAGGGATCTACGCTTGTGCCCTAGGCATTGAGCTTGCCTGTGGGCAGGGGTGCGCGACAAATTGAAGACATCATGTTGGACGCCCTGCGCCTTCGCCGTGGAGACGTCATTGTCTCAAGCCACTACCTAAATCCCTTCCTGATAAAATTCAAGCACAAGGAGAACTGTGCGAAGGCCTTGGACTTAAGGGTGATCAAGCACAACGGGGTGCACTTGTGCCTACGGCCGTGGTGAAGCCTCAGCCAGGCCATGGGTGCAGCCTTCTTCTTTCGCGTTCGGTTCTATCTTGAGGGCATCCCCATGGATGCATGGTTGTCTAAGATCGTCGAGTGCATCATCGAGCGCACGTGCTCCCTAGAGCACGTGGAATCGGGCATGCTTCACCCAGCCGACATGAGCATCATTAACCTGTGGGCCTGGACGGCTAATCTAATACACATCCCTAAGGTAATTTGGCTTACGTTCATGCACCAATCAGCCGCCAGGTCTTCCTCGTTCCTGTGGTGTATACCACCCCAACCGAGCGTTGGTAGTATGGAACCAAGTTTTGGGTCCTTCTTCACCTGGACGTTATTGAGGCCTTCTCGTACTGCTCGGTTTTCCTTCATGACCAATCATCAGTGGCTTCTTTAGGTCCACTGACCAACAAGTTCACATGGTTCTGTGGGAAGATTGACGGTGAGCCCGGCCTCGACCGTGTCCCGTCCTTCACCAACCCCCCTGCCAGAAACTTCTCCAAGGACGATCATGGGTCCCATCACTCGTGGAATGGACAACACGGTGGTAGCTGGTGGCATTCGAGTGACGATCATCCTCGGCCAAGCTCACACCACGAGTGTCAGGATGACAACAACGACATAGATAGAGACAAACCAAGGCTAGGCGCGGTGGCGGCTGTCGCGCTGGGGGCCACTCCAGTAAGGGCCTCATGCTTAGAGATCTCATGCGGTTGCCTCCCCGACATTCCAACACTGGCTCCGGGCGCGAGGGCAGCTATCGTCGTGCTTTGGAGGTGGAGTTCTCAAATGCCACTCTGCCCCAAGCCCTGGCCGCCGCAGGGGTTGTGACCCCGCCGACCATGGACACCCCGGTCTTCTGCTTCGACCAGGAGAAGGACGACCCATGCTCTCACACTCTATAGTTGGTGCCACTTCGCCAGGAGGGTGGGCTGGGGCGCGATGCAGGCCTCCGTTGTGCCTCGGGCTCAGGCAGCCTTCTCCCGAGCGGCGCGGCCAACGCCCCCACAATTTCCCTGGTTATCTCGCCTCTGCTAGTGGCCTCGACCCCACGTACTGCACCCAGTGTGGGTGACATTGTGGAAGAAGACAGCGCGCTCCTTGTTGTTGGCGGTTGGGGCAATTTGTCCATCATACGAGCCTTCGATGGGGGATGCCACAGCTTGAAGCGCCCCGGGTCATATATGGTGCTTAAAACTTTATTATACTGATCTCTGGATCAGTCACGGGTAAATATAAATCTTACAATAGGTGATACTACAGTCATACAACAAAGAAAGTGGTAAAATAAATCCATCAAGCTAACAATACATAAAGGATTTCGCAAAGGCTCATGAGCAACATAGTCCACAACACCAGTGGGCTCAGTAGGATCAGCATGGGGACATGCCACTCCACAGGTAATTCAGGTGTGAACGTGACTAAAACTTAATCATCAACCTCACCATCAGCGTTAATGAAGTCCAGATCTTCCTCTAAAATTATAAGCAAAGACTGAGTACAGTAAGTCCCAACCCTAGCCCTACATCAATAGAGTATAAATATATGTATATAATATTGACAAGAACATTAGTTACGTATGTTAAGCAGCCGTCACTAATGTGATGCCTACTTTACTGATTTCTTATATATATAATGTGAAACAACCGGTTGCTGCACTGTAGCTACTTTGGAAAAGTCACCCAGCCATGAGCCTGAATATATATGCAACAATTTTTTTAGTTGCTAGCTAGTGACAAGACACATACGACAATCCAAGACAAATGCATGCAAGAGTAGGCAGCGCAGCCAGCTGCTGCGCATATCATATGTATGCACCTGCAGCCTGGGCCTGGCCATGCCCATGCTTCCTGGGGACAAAAAGAAAACATGCCATGCATGCCATGTGAATCTAATCAGCCGGATTAGCCTATATGCATGGATCAAACAAATAATTTTGTCGGGCATAGCGACAATGAGGTGCGTATGTAGGTAAGATATATGTGTAAAGTTAGTATAGTAGCACGCATCTGCTTGCTCAACATTGTGATCGATCGATGATCCAGCTGCTGCTGACCCATGAAAGCATGCATGTCTATTCATGTGTACAAGCTAGCTAGTGTTCTGATGCATTGGATTGGATGGCCACCGACCCGGCCTGCACATCATGTGCAGCATCATATATGTTTAATCAACTGCCCTATCCTAATTAAATAAGATGAAAATATATAAGTGTCGTCAAAATTAAAAAATTAATCAATACAGCGGCGCCAGGGGACTGAAGCCCCCCGCCCTCCCCGAGCAATAGGGAGCCCTCCAAGCCTCCTTCAACTTTTGGGCATGAACGAGAAAGAAAAAAAGAAGATAGAAAGAGAATGAAGAAGAAGAAAAGAAAAGGAATGAAAGACTCCTACTATTTCTATTTTCTTTTAGATGTTATTTTTTTATGAATGACATATTTACCCATTTCAATTTTTTTAATATTCAAACAATAACACATAAATCACTAATCCATATCACACTCATTAAAATAAAACTACACTTTCCAATAGCCTTTAATATGAGCACTCTAGTAAAAACACTACTTAAAAACCTAAAATGATATCTATTTAAAAATAAAATTAAAATTTTAAAATAATATTTATTTAAAAACGAAGATAGTACAACTCTAGATCAAATAGCTGTGCCAGCCACTATGCATATCTTGTCGTTAAGCACCAACCAGCGAAAGAGGACAAACGACCCATCCACCTGACCACCTAGCAACTAAATCTCGATACTAGCTAGTACCATCTCTGTTTTTATTTATTTATTATTAATTTTTTACTAAAGCAATTTTGACTTTACGTTTTTTAAAAAAATTTACAAATACTTAAGTATACGATACTAATAAAGTACATTTAATGATGAATCTAATAATACGAAAGTTTTAAATATCTATAAATGTTTCGTAGGGAAAAAACACGATGTCAAAATTGCTATAATAAAAACTTGTAAGAATCAAATGAAAACGGAGGTTGTACCATATAAGGGCATGTACGTGCCAAGGAAATATATAGAAAAGTGCAGTGCAGTGCAGTGCCGTACAATTAGGACATATACTTGTAAATTAAAGTATATATGCTTGGCTTCCATCTCAACAATTAAAGTATATAATTAAAGTATAAATACATATACTTTAATTATATAATTAAAGTATATATGCTTGGCTTCCATCTTTAATTAAAGTATATTATTAAAGTATATATACATATACTTTAATTATATAATTAAAGTATATATATAATTATATATCTTTGTATATAATTAAAGTATATATATATATATGATTGGCTTCCATCTCAACAATTAAAGTATATATACATATACCTGTAAATTAGGGCATCGCATGTATTATTCATGCGTGCAGTGATCGAAACAGTTGAGATGGAAGCCAAGCATATATAGTTTGTATATCTTTGTTGCTACAAGCAGCCCTGCTAGCTACGTACCTTGCTCGCTTAAGATATACTATATGTGTATACTCGATCCTATAAATAAGCCAGGTGTCAAGTACTCGTCGTTGTTAGTGGCTAGTGAGGTGACATATCATATATACACGCACCACCACGCACGTACGCATGCATTCAAAGTATGTATGTACTACTACGTAACTTGAAGGCCTGCTGATCGATCGATCTGGTGATGGATGCACATCATACTTATGGCCAGCCGTACGTTACTACTACGTACGATCGATATGATGGACGTCCGTTGCACTCTGACGATCTGAAAGAGGAGCAACCAAACGTTCATGTATATGCTACATATATGTGCATGGTCACGAATTGGATAAATATAATGCGTGCATGTTTGGCGCATGTAATTTGCATGCGGCTGCGGCCACTGATACACGGACGGACCGTGATTGATGCATTGAGATGCGTGGGGGTATAGTAGATTTGGAGAGAATATTCCTTGAATCGCTGCGACTGGTTAGCACATATCTAGATGCACCAATCGGTGTTAATTTGATTTAATTAAAAGAAGGTCGTCATGGGAGGATGGGTCCTCCTGGCCGGCCGGGACTACCTGTCAGCGAGCACTGAACACTACGGCAGCACTGAAAGGAATCGAAGGCCGGCCGGCAATATAATACAAGTGTCACGTCAATCGGTATCTCGGAAAGACGCTCCTGTCTCAAGAGATTATTTTGAAGAAAGGAGTTCAGGAGGAAGACGAACGCCGCCGCACTACACACCTGCATGACGAACGACATGGTATGATGGCTAGTGGGCCTAGCTCTCCATGGATGGGCCAACCGCCTTGTCCCTCTGGCCCGCCTCTCTCTCTCTCTCTCTCTTTGGGTCCTACTCTGGTTGCAAAAAGCCCGGCCCAAGTTTCATTTCCCTCTTCAAAAAGAAGTCTAGGCCCAACATCAGGCCCAGTAAGCCCAACAAACAAGAGTTCACCAAGAAAAACTGCTCCTCCATTGTCAAAAAAAAAAACCCCTGCTTCTGCATGTTTCTCTCTCTGAAAAAAAAAGTTGCCTCTGCATGTGTAGATAATCTGGCCAGATCCTCTCAAAAGAAAATTCCCACTCAAGGAAGAAGAAAAACACTACCCTGGCCAGATCATTGCTGCAGGAATCCCTGATCACCTATCCTTTCTTCTTCAGACCAACTTAATTCACGTGCAAGGTCGGTTGCTACACTTTGCCTTTAATTGCTTCACTTTCCAAGCCTCAACACAAAAAGGAGACCAATGACCATGCGTCTTCCAAGAGGTAAAGCAAAGATACCAATAACATTATCATGCTCATGCTGTCATGCATCCAACTACAGTTAACAAGCCTGCATGCATGCCGTACAAGCCGCGAAGCTGACGCCCCACCCTATCACAAGCTCACAACGCGTGGCTGATTGCAGTGAGCACTTTGTTGTTGTTGATCATGGCTGTTAAAGGTCTCCTTTTTGCAAGATGCTCTGATAAGAGCGGATCCAATATCAAATCTCGTATGCATGTATCATCTTTTTTCTCCAAAAGACAAAAGAAAAGTGACATTATTGCGAATGCAAAAGGAGAATAGCTAAAGGCCAAGCTTTATCATCAGTATGGAGGGTAAGCACTTTGCGAAATCATATATAGGGTATCTATCTACGTGATTTTTACTTGTATGTGTTGCTTCAAGAATTGTGTGCTTCGGGATCGTCTCTGAATTCTGAATCCAGAGTATTCAGAGTTGCAGTAGTACCGAGTGGTCTACCTATTGCTGTACCCTGTACTACTGAAAGTGACCATTGGTATTTGGGCATCTGGTGCTCAGTTCATAATGTGCTATTACGAGCTTCAGAGTTCAATCTCTATATTTTATCTCAAATTAAATATGCACAAGTCAGGCATAATGTTTGTAGAAGCAAGTGGTTAACTTGCGGTTACTAATACTACTGAAAATGACCATTGGACAGGTCCTCACTACACAATGTGCTTGTTGTCTGCAATTGCTGAGATTTCAAAGAACTTTTGCCGCAGTACAGTACTACGCCTGTCTAGGTCTACTAGCACTTGTCGGGGATGACCCCCCACCCCCACCTGCCGCTGGGCACTTGCTGCATCATGAACAAATGCAGTTGCAGCCAGGTGCAGTACCACCATGGCTTGCATGCACGATATACCGTATCCGATCGACACATTTTTCATGCATTATCGATATGAGCCTATGCCATCCCTCGATCACTAGCATTAGATAGCCAGTGATGCTGATACTGATGCACCACCAAAGCAACAAGAGTGAGTAGTATATACTATATGCAGGTGAGGGTGAGGTGATCATCAAAGGTGGTGGATGAGGCAGAGACTTTCATATATACTGGGTGATCTCCCTACTACCTTTCCTGCTTTCCTTAGGATTGGGTAATAGCGCCTTTTCTCGCTACTGAATACTAGTGCATGCTCATCACTGATTCGAAAGGCGTCAAGTTTGTAGGCCAGGCAGGACTTTCCAACACTCACCAAACTGTGCAAATTAACAATTGGGCTAAGCTCTTTTTGGTGCTTCCATAAGCTTCATTTCAGTAGTGCTGAGTGCTCCCTACTTTTTCTAATTTTTTTAATCTTTCTCAAATGTCTTCCACCTACACTCTCAACTTCGCGACAAAGGAGACATTTGCGCTGGTCAAAAAATCTTGGCAATGATATTGTATATGGCATCTCAGTAACTTTTCATGGTGCTGAAGAGAAAAATTAATGTCAACATGGACTGTTTAAGGATTCTTTACTTTCACATTTATACGCTGATTTGATTCTGAGTCTCTCATATGTGCTTTTCCCAGTTGAATATATGTGTTAATCAGTATAGCACCTTTCTTACTTTTTGAATAAAGAGTAATTGCCCATATTCTGTCACATCTCCTTTTTTTTCAGAAGCACTAATAAGTGAAGCGAGGACTATAAATAGTCCATACAAGAGCTTGTTATCTCAATGTAGGCAAAGAGGTCAAAGATTTAGAATCTGAAACAGCAATGTGGGGGATGGCGCACATCGATGAGTGGAAACCGGTGATCGCAATGCTAGTCTTTGACCTCATCTCTGCTGCGACAACAGCCTTGATCAAGAAGGCGCTCGAGGAGGGGCTCGACCGTCTAGTACTCATCACACTGCGACAACTGGTGGCCACAGTCTTCCTTGCTCCGATTGCCTACTTCAAAGAACGGTATATGCATAAATGTGACTTTCAGCAAATGATCACGGCTCAGAACTTAGGCTGTAATGCTGAATTTCTCGACTTTGTTTTCAGGAGCACAAGGCCTAAGCTCACGCTGGAGATCCTCGTGTACCTCTTTTTCAGTGCAGCGTTTGGGTACAGTAACAAACATGACCTCGCAATACCTTTTTTCTGTTCTAATAAAAAGATACGTAACTCTCCTGCATATTCTAGAAAAAAAAAATTGACCTCACAATCACTTGCTCATATTAGTATGACTTGGCTACTATTCTTCATATGAATTATTCTACTTGATTCCTTTATTTTCCTTTATCATGTTTAGCGCCGCGCTCTCTCAGTACACCTTCTTCTACGGGTTGCAGTACACGACCGCAACATTCGCTATAACTTTCACCAACATGGCTCCTGTGCTCACTTTCCTCATTGCAGTCGTGCTAAGGTGCTCCAGTATAAATCCAAACCTGGTCCTTTCCTGCACTTGGTTTTCCTGTGTTGTCTGAAACTCTAGAATGCTACTACTTCTTTCATGCAGGGTTGAGTCACTGAACATGAAGAGCAATGCAGGAGTCGCAAAGATAGTCGGAACGCTCATGTCGTTCGCCGGTGTCATGCTCCTTACACTCTACAAGGGTGTGGCCTTGACACACCAGGCTGAGCCCTCAGTGAGCCCAGGTCACCATGCTGCAGCAGCAGAGTCGGGCAAGAAGAGCTGGACCCTGGGCACTGTAGCATTACTGGCAAACTGCCTGTGCTTCTCCTTCTGGCTTCTGCTGCAGTCCAGGCTCACCAAGAAGTACCCGGCGCTGTACTCCAGCACTGCTTACATGTTCTTGATCAGCTCACTGCAAGGCGGGGGCCTGACGGCGGCAATACAAAGGCGAGCTTCAGTGTGGGTTCTGACAAGGCCGATGGAGATTGTCACAGTCTTATATACAGTAAGATGACATTATTTTTCATGTCATTTTATATTGGTATCTTTACACTGCTTTTGTTCCTATTCTTAAAAGTTCTCTTAGGATCCTTTCCTACTGTTCTCATTAAAAAGAATAAAAACTCCTTTTCCTATTTGGTGAAGCCCTGATAGGCATGGAAATAACAGTACTTTGATTAATTGCAAAGTAGCTTTTCAGATAAAGACTAATGTGGTAAAGACACGGCCCGAGGTTGTTAAACAATGGAAGTAAGCCTCTGTTTTTCGCATAAACATGAAGAATTTGAAGCCAATCCTTCAAAGCACCTGTAGCACTTGACCAACAAAAAGTTAGAAAACTTAGCAGACAATTCTTGGAAAACTTAGCAGACAATTCTTGGAAAACTTAGCAGACAATTCTTGGAAAACTTAGCAGACAATTCTTGACACACGTTTTCTTAGAAAAGCATTAAAAACCAAATAATCATTCTTAGATTTACGCGATCACAACTTAAAGCAAATCAAGATTTGATCAGGACTTGTCATATCATCGTTTGCAGACTATTTATAATAAAAATTTAGCGCATATATCATTTCCCTTCTTGAACCAAACATTCGAATAAATGTTCATATCTCAGGGAATTTTGGGGTCTGGAGTGGGCTACGTACTGATGACATGGTGCGTCGAGAAGAGAGGGCCGGTGTTTACTTCAGCCTTCATTCCTGTCATTCAGATCATGGTTGCCATGATTGATTTCTTCTTTCTCCATGAGAACATCTACCTTGGAAGGTAACCTCTGCCTTAATCATCAGATCAAGAAGCCGTCGGTTCTCAGAATTTTCTTCATGTCACTAAACAAAAAACCAAAAAAAAGTGTATCCATCAAGTGTGCAAAGATACATATATACATCATTTTCAAGTCATGGCTGAGTTTTTGCAGTGCTGGAATTGCAATGGATTGACCAAATTCCATCACTTTTTTATTTTGTTTCTATCCTTGCAGTGTGCTGGGATCCATGCTGATGATTCTGGGCCTCTATATTCTGCTGTGGGGAAAGAAGAGGGATGCTTCGGTAGCATCTGCCAAAGAAGAGGATGAAGAGGACAAGGAGATGCAAGTCAAATCATGAGGACCAAAATAAACAATGCTTGGATTGTGAAACATGATGTACTTTCCTGCTTACTCTCCTACTCCTAGATGGAAATACTAAGAGGGATGTATAATTAATGCTACTGCTAGTATTTGTTTTTTTATTTTAATTTCTTTCTTTCTTTTCTTTTTTTATTCCAAACTATTATTTCTGATCTAGCATGTGTTTTTTTCCTGTGAAACGTGATATTTGACCCTAACCTAATTTGCATGGTTGTGGATTCCTAAAAAAAAAAAAACATGAATGTGCCTAATCATGGAAGATTATCAATCTTAAACTCTCCAAAAATTATTTAGTAGTCTAAAGAGTTTAGAGAAGGACGACACATGTTACTCATACTTCAGCACGTCAGAACATCTCTATCTGTCACACTGAACATGAAACTGGAATATATATACATTCTTCGCACGACGATTGTACCCCATGCTCCTGTGAGGGCGGCGAATCAATGCTTTGGGATTTGCTTTGGACTCAAAGCAATCTTAGCTGATGAAAGCAGAGACAGTGGGCATTGGATTTTGGCGCTTGTTCCTAAATAGTCCTTAAATCGGTCTCATGCCAATGTTTCAGTGCTTAAACAGCATCCAGTGCTCTACAGTCGAAGTGATTGACGCAGGATCACAAGTCATGCCTACTTGCCAAAACTGATAAAAAGATGAGGAGCTTTAAAATGTTCCATTGCACTATCTAAAGAGAAAAGGCTCTTCCATTCATTTGGTTGCACAATTTGTGCAAACATGCAAATCTTCCAGATTGCAAATATTCTGAATGTCCTCTCCCTAAACCTTTGCCATAACTCTTTATCACGTGTTACGAAAACGAAACGAAATCGGAAACATGCTTGTGGATGCCATCAGCACCTCACCACCCCTATAAAACCATGACACGACCAAAGCAAATTGCTCAGAGAAAACCATCAGATCAGAGTAAGTTCTGGGACACACATCACTCCAGCCTGGTTGCTTGAGATGTGGAATGCAGGATGCACAGAGCAGTGGATGCCGACGGCGGCAATGGTCGCCACCAACGTCGTGATCGCCATCATGACCGCGCTGATAAAGCAGGCACTGAACCAGGGGATGAACAGGCTGGTCCTCATCACTTTCCGGCAAATGGTGGCCACTGTGTTCCTTGTCCTTATTGCCTACTTCAAGGAAAGGTAGTGTCAAAAGCAAAGAAAACTAATAAGTAAAGCAACTGCTAGTCGTTGGTATTTCACTATTGCTGATCACTTCTTTTTTCGAGAATAATCGGTACTTTTTTCAGGAAGAGAAGACCAAAGTTCACAGCTGAAATCTTTGTGTACATGTTCCTAAGTGGAGTTCTTGGGTAAACACTGTACTTACAGTCAATTATTCACCTTGATTTCATCATCAGTAGTCCTAGATTTAATTGTTTCTTTCTCTTGCATGCTGCAGGCCGGTGCTACTTCAGTACACATTGTTTGTCGGATTGGATTACACGACAGCAACATTCGCTGCAACTTTCTCCCATATGCCTCCAGTGGTTACTTTCCTGATATCACTCGCTTTCAGGTAAAAAAACTACTTCCAGCAGCCTGAAACTCTTTACTCTACTGTAAGAATTTCTATTGTAAATCTGTAATCTCTATCCGTACTATAAACCGGATGACTGCAAATTTGCATGCCAAGTAGGGTGCTATGTATGCTGCTATGGATAATATATGTTTGAATTGATTCTGTGAAATAATTTATTCCTTTTCTTAGAACGAACAAGCACTTCATATAAACCACTAGTAGTACTAGAGAACGCATGCCACAAAAGCAGTCGCACGGTCACACCGCGAAAAGAGGGGGGGGGGGGATGCGATCTAGTGCTATAGGATCTTAAAATGAACCAAGTCCTAAAGCACCTATAAGAAAACTTCAGCTTTGTCCCCCTAGAGAAAGTTAATTGATCTTAAAATAGGTTCCGAAGTACATGCTACAACTGATGGTCTCCTGCAGATTAGCTCAATTCATCGCTTGCTTTATAATCTCGATGGTTTTTTAACAAATCATTTCAGCGCTTCCCTTAAACTAGTCCCACTTATATGCTCAAAACAACAAATTCTTCAGGTGTGAAGCACTTTGAGGTGAGGAGCAAGTCAGGGAGCGCCAAGGTCTCACTCGGTGGAGCGATCATGCTCACCTTCTACCAAGGTTCAGCATTGACCAACACCTCGTCAGCCATCAGTCCAGCGTCCAGCAGTGGCCACAGGCAAGCCGGAGAGCACGGCACTGTCCGGTGGGTGCTGGGCTCCATCTCGATGCTCGCAAACGTTGTCAGGTTCTCGCTGTGGCTGCTGCTGAACAGGAAGTTCACCAGGAAATACCCAGCTGTGTACTCGGCAACGACGTTCATGTCACTGTTCAGCTTCATCCAGGCAGGAGCCCTCGCCTTGTCCATACAAAGGAGCAGCATTTCAGTGTGGGCTGTCAAGGGGACAATAGAGATCGTCACGGCTGTGTATTGTGTAAGATCTCTTGCAGACACAATTACACTGCTGTTGTTAGTATGATTGTTATCCTTTGGGCCGGGCACTGATGCAAAATCTTGTGGCATTTCAGGGTGTAGTGGCATCTGGTATTGGGTCTTCGTCGCCAGCATCGATCTGTTCATCCTCCACGAGCCACTGTACCTTGGAAGGTCACATTTCTGCTCTGCTCCCTAACTGCAGCCGCATTTTTACTGAACATCATGCCAGTCGTCAAATCTTCTCTCCCTGTTCCCCTTCACACTGCTGACAATTGTAGGCAATAATGCTCAATCTCACTGTTGCTCGGTGTCGATCTTGCAGCGTGCTAGGGTCAGTCCTGGTGATTCTTGGACTATACCTTGTTCTATGGGGCAAGAAAGAGGAATCTGCCAGCGCCATCGCTTCGGCGAAGCCGGTTCAGGCAGAGGTCGAACAGCAAGAGAAAGTGTGAATTTTTTTCTTTTTTCTCTGCACCTGAACCCTTGTTGCAAATCATCAGTATCCCTGTGGTCATATCAACGGGGGGCTGGCTTTATACATATACTGATCGGGAAGCACAAAGTGGTGAGAAACAAGATGGTTCATGTCCAAAAATAGCAACGAACTCTTGAATGGTTCTGCGTCGGACACCTCCGAGAACAACTCCTCACCTCACAGCTCTTGACCACCATCACGCACACACCTGGGCGATAAAGAGCGCGCGTACACAAGCAAGATCGAGCAAGAAGAACGAAGCTAGTCGCAATGAAAGAACGACGCAGCAGCACCGCCATGGCGCGCGCGCCGCTCTGCCTCGCCGCGCTTCTCCTCGCCACCGCCGTCGCGCCGTGCAGCGGGCAGGCGACGGTCACCGTCGAGGAGGCGTGCCGGAAGGCGGCGAGCAGCCACGCGGGCGTGAGCTACGATCACTGCGTGTCGTCGCTGGCATCGGACGCCCGGAGCCGCGACGCCGTGGACCTCCACAACCTGGCCGTGCTGGCGGCCAGGATCGCCGTGGAGCACGCGGCCACCACGGAGGCCAAGATCGAGGACCTCAACGAGGTGGAGGACTCGCCGCACGCGCGTGCGCGCCTGCATCACTGCCTCGAGCTCTACAACGCCGCCGCCGACGTCCTGCGCGACGCGCTCGACAACCTCCACGCGCACATCTACGGCAAGGCATCCCAGCAGCTTGCCGCCGCGCTCGGCGCCTCTGAGAGCTGCGAGGACGTCTGGAAGGGCGAGGAGCGCGTCCCCGTCGCCGGACACGACAGGGAGTACGGCCGCATGGCATTGGTCGCCCTCGGCCTCACCAGCGGCATCGTGTGATCATCTACCCCATTGCATCACATCAGTTAATCAACTGACACGGCACGTACGCCATTCTCGCCATGGCTGTCATCATAAGCTGAGGTCTTATCTCCTCCAAGTCCTCTCTCACATTATATGTGATTGATCCTGCATGCATGAATGCTCTAATCCTAAGCATATGCATTGGTTATTTGTTAATCTTCTTCTTTGTCACTTTCCTTTTGGTTTTGATGGTGCTAGGAAGAGAAAAAGGGAAGAGAGAAACAGAGGTACCCTGTTAGGTGTTGATGTGTATGTATGTATGTATGTTGAGCCTATAAGTTTGTAGGGTACGTATGACACAATTTCATACATGTTCCAATGCATGCATCAATTCCCTTCCATATATGTCTCTTTAATTTGTAAACAATCCTGAGGTGGTTTTGGATTTGTTATCTTCTTGCATTGTGTTTCAAAGCATCATATGAATGAATGAGTGAATCGCAAACCAATAAAGTTGTATCCCATAGCCAAAATCGAAGAGACGATCATTAGACAGGTGCTTAGAAATTTATGTAAGTTCAAGGTTATTTAGATTCATACCATTATAAATATTGCGGTTTTGAAATATACCATTACAAATTCAGTATTTGAAATATGTCATTATAAATCTTATGAAATTGGATCAATACCATTATCATTACAAATCAGACACATTTCGTAATTTCGTGGATCCAATTTCACGAGATTTGTGATTGTATGAATTCAAATTTTAGAAGATTTGTAACGGCGTTGATCTATTTTTCAGACAATTTATAATGGTATGGACCCAAACGAGATTTACAACGGAATATTTTCAAATACCAAATTTATAACGGTATATTTAAAAACCGTAATATATAACTGCATGAATCTAAATAACCCATTCTAAATTCAAATCTCTCATTTTTGTTGACGCAAACCACGAGGGAAGGCGCAAATCTGGTTGTTCCGACACTAGTCTCGAAAACCCGCCTTCTAAAAAGAAAGCTCCATCCGAAGCCGCGGCCGCCACCACCATCGACTCCTCGCCCCAAAACCCTACCCGCCGCCGATGGGGAAGCGTCCGCGCCACGGCGGATGGAGCCACGGTTTGCAGATCTCGGAGGGATGGAGGCGGTGATAGAGGAGCTGTTGATGGAAGTGGTGGTGCCCCTGTGCCACCCGGAGCTGCCGCAGCGCCTTGGGGTTAGACCTGTTGCACGGACCGCCGGGTTGCGGGAAGACCACCCTTGCACACGCCATTGCCAATGAGACTAGTGTGCCGTTCTACAAGATCTCAGCCCCGGAGGTCGTATCTGGGGTGTCTGGTATGTTTTCTGATTCTTTACATAAAAAATTGGGAAGAAGTCCGATGCTTTGTGTGTATATTTGGACAAATAAGTTTAACTGCTGATCATGTTTCTTTTTTTTTTTTTGAACGGAAATACAGCAGAGGTCACTGCTGATCATGTTGATGCTAGCAACAATTAAAACGTGGTGAATGATGATTGTTAGTCATTGCTTGGCCAAGGAATTTCCATGTCGTGGTTGCTGAAATCTGTTGTTATTTGTGTCCAGTAGGTGCAAATGGACAAGTTTAGTAATTTCTTCGTGGTGTCCTTCAATGTATATAAGCTGTGGACTGTATTTCACTTGGAACCCAAAATTGCTGTAACATGAATTGATAGTGCCTGATGTCTATATCCTTTGT
Organism: Phragmites australis; assembly: GCF_958298935.1. Lineage (NCBI taxonomy): Eukaryota > Viridiplantae > Streptophyta > Magnoliopsida > Poales > Poaceae > Phragmites > Phragmites australis. The sequence goes on along the minus strand of NC_084930.1, from coordinate 34,629,052 downwards.
TAGATTAGACATCAACAGTTAGAATGTAAAATTAATAATAGTTGCTGCCTTGTGAGACGTGTATTCAACATACAAAATGTAGTTGTGGAAGGTTGGTATTGCGTACAGTTTGTAAAATCAAGCAATTAATAAAATGGATGAGCTCCATTTATGCGTTGTTAGCATCTGGACCAACCTTTTTCTGATATCAGTGTAGTGCTCAATAAGTCAATAATGCATTGTTACTAACAAGGCACTACCGCATACCATAGCTGGCTAGCAACCATGAAATCATAATCGTATTAAATAGGTGCTGAAAGGTTCAGATATAATCAACAATTGATATTAATCCAGCTTTGCACCCACCCTGATGGCTTAACCAACGGATGAAAGGATATATAGTTTTCTTGCTCACTTTCTTTGTGTGGTTTCATATTCAATTCCTGCTCATAGATAAATTCTCTCTCAGTGATTCATGCTTAAGCTCACCTCCTAATGCTTATGTTATTGCAGGAGCTTCTGAGGAAAACATCAGGGGCTTATTTCAGAAGGCCTATAGGACTGCTCCCTCAATTGTATTCATTGACGAGATAGATGCAATTGCATCCAAAAGGGAGAATCTGCAACGAGAGATGGAGTGACGGATAGTTACTCAATTAATGACATGCATGGATGAATTCCATCAGAATGTTGGATCGGGTGGTGGTGATTTGGATGGAGAATCATCTGAAAAGAAACCTGGTTATGTTATTGTCATTGGAGCTACGAATAGGCCTGATGCTGTGGACCAAGCTCTGTGAAGGCCAGGATGGTTTGATCGAGAGATATCTCTTAGTGTTCCAGATGAGAATGCACGAAAACAGATACTGAAGATGCTTACTCAGAACCTTCGACTTGAAGGTGAACTTGACTTTTTCAAGATAGCAAGGGCCACGCCAGGTTCTGTTGGTGCTGACTTGAAGGCATTAGTGGATAAAGCAGGGAATCTAGCAATGAAGAGAATAATTAATAAAAGAAGAGTTCAGTATTGTCGTGAGCATGGCGGAAATAGCAAGCATGACTGGTGGAGACAACCTTGGGAGGCAGATGATGTGGAGAGCCTACATATTGCCATGGATGACTTTGAGGTAAACTTTGCACCTTTTGCATGAGCTGCACGTCCGAGATCTTCTGTGTTAATTTCTTCTAGCATAAGATAGATTTGAATTATAGCTTGATTCATTTTCCCCCAACTGCCTGTGTATTTTTCTTACTACATTGGTTATTACATGTGTTTTGCTCATATAAAAAGTACATATGTTTCAGTATTAATTTTGTATTGTGTAAGCTGTATGGATTATAGCATGGTAGTTTTTTTTTTCTTTGCCACATCTTCGTGTTATATTATATATATTCGTGGGCCATGTTTTTCCTTCCAGCTTTCTAGCAGGGTCCCATGGATTTTCACTTTTAACATACATTGTGACTTCATTTGCTGAAAGAAGCAACCAAAATGGTTTGACCATCTTTGAGAAGAGAAGGATTTTCTTCTGTCCCTGATGTCACATGGGATGACGTTGGAGGTCTTGATTCATTACGGAAAGAGTTTGACCGCTGCATTGTTCGATGTATCAAGCACCCTGAAGATTATGAGGTGAATCGCACTTAGTATCCCAACGGTTTTGCACTTCTTCTGTCTGTTATCCGGTGTGGTACAGTGATTGTCACCTTAAAAGCTAAGAGCATTTCAGAATTTGTACCTATGTTTATAGACATCCCTGGTGTTTATCTGTGATACTTTTTAACGACTATAAATCTTTTGTAAGTATTTAATACAAATTAATCTTGTTTTCATGTCATCTTTGTTTTCCATCTTTTAAGGAATTTGGAGTGAATATGCAAGCTGGCTTCCTGCTGTTTGGACCTCCTGGTTGTGGGAAAACACTAATAGCAAAAGCAGTGGCGCATGAGGCAGGGGCTAATTTTATTCATATTAAGGTAACTGATGGTTGGATTTCTATATTTTTACTTCACTCTTTTAAATTCGTACAAATAATGCTAAGATAATTCTTCTGGAACTTTAGGGGCCTGAGCTATTGAACAAGTATGTTGGGGAGAGTGAATCAGAAGTTAGGAAAATATTCACCCGTGCACGCTTTGGCTTCTCACATTCACCTCCGACAATAACAGCCTGGAAGAAATCTGACAGGCCAAGAAGGGAGATCATGAGCTCTGCCAACTTTGCATATTTCTATCAGAATGACTCCCTGATGTCAATGCTAATCTTTCTGCTCACCATTGTGCTACCGTCACCTATTTTACCCTTTGTTCTCGTTTTTGTTGGTTGCAGCAAAGGAAACATTACGAGACGTTGTCTAAGAAATATTCGTCAAACTAACCTATCACCATGCATTCATCTTTGGTGCGTGTATGAGAGAGAACCTTGTGCAAATTTATGTCTCTACTATGTTTCCGCGGCTTCTCGGCAGTGTCAGTATGCACGAAGATGGTTCTTCATGGAGTGCGCCACCACCAGCATATCTGTTTCTGAAGTGCTGCAAACTTAGAGGTGCTCCAGCGGGAGGCAGATAGAATTTTGCTTCCATGGCAATCAATTTTGTTTTTGCTTATTTGTACCGGCTTGGCCCACTGGAAAATTTGTATCACATTAACATACATGAATGAGTGGTACTACAATTATGCGTGAAATATAGCAAATTCTTTTTTAGCACTCTTTCTTCCTCAGTCACCGTTCTGTGTTACTCCATTGATCTCGGCAGCGTCAGCTTTGGCATCCAGTTTGTCCAATGCCGCCCAGAGCTTGGCGTCTCGGTAGTCCCTGATGACGAGTGCTGCGCCGGTGGCGATGAGCTTGCCCTCTCGGCTCTCATCGGCGATCGCAATCACGGGCATCCCGGCAGCAACGCCGGCCTGCACCCCGATCGTTGAGTCCTCAAAGATGACGGTGTGGTCAGGCGAGGCACCGAGCAGGGTGAGAGCGCTGAGGTAGGGGTCGGGGAACGGCTTGGAGCGGTCACAGTCCTCGCCGGTGACGATGAGCTGGAAGAAGTCCGACAGGCCGAGGATGGAGATCATGAGCGCGGCGTTGGCCCTCGGCGCATTGGTCACGGCCGCGCGCTTGAGCCCGCGCTCTTCGGCCCACCGGCAGAGCCGGGTCAGTCCGGCGATCTCCGTGAGCCCCTCGGTGGCGTACTTGGCAAACATCGCCTCCTTTTCCCTGAAGAAGCCGTCGATTTTGTCTTTGTCCCAGTCTGGGAAGAGGAAGTCGCCGATCTGCCCGTTGCTCCGGCCGGCCATGTGCTTCATGCCGAACTCCGGCGTGATCGGGACGCCGTCGTTGTAGCCAACCTTGAGGAGCAGCTCGGAGAATGCTCTGTGATGGAAGGGGTCGGAGACGCACATTGTTCCATCGATGTCGAACAGGACGGCTTCCAGAGGAGCGACCCTGCCAATCGAACTGCAAGGGATGCAGATGATAACACATGTCACTTGGATTGCAGCAGAGAAACAAAAAAGAGGTTATGAAAGATTGGAGAAACTCGATTGAAGTAACGCATCATATGCAGAGAGAGGCCTTCTGAAGAATCGAAATCCTGCAGAAAATGACAGAGAAGAATTAGGATTACCTTTCCATGGCGGATTGCCGAAGAATGGCGAGCTTCAGTTTCTTAAACTTGATCTTGTGTTCGCTGATGCTCCAAGGACTTTTTATAAGAGGAAGAGGGTTGGTGAGGATTCGTGGTTTAGTTGGCGCGGTTGGTGGCACCGGCAGGCCTCATCATCTCACCAGTCCCACCAGATAATCAAATTATTGTTTTTGACTCTCTGACTTCAGCGTATGCATCCACATCAAACTGTTGCCAATTGCATGGACCATTTCAACACGATTTTCATTGCCACAGCTAGAGAGAAAAAAAGAAAGACAACGATTCATGTGACAAACGAGTAGAGTTGGCAAATCATTTCAACAAAATTTCCAGGAGTAAAGCAATGACATCTATCTTTCGTATCAATAAGTTCGGTTGAAACAAACATAGTGATCTGATCTGGCAGGATGATATAATAACAAGTCAAAATTCAGAGATGGTAGGCAACAAAGCCCAACAGATCTGTCAATTTCGCGGGGTCCCATCCATCAAACAATCATAACCCATGGCAATTTCTGAGTTCTTATTTGGTCTCAACTCATCAATAAAAAGAAACAATACCAAACTATAAGCTCAAAAAATAACCAGATGAGCTCTGTGCCGTTCCTTGTGGCTGCAGCATAACTAAGAACAGAAATGAAAGGGGGGTAGATTGGCAATAAATCTAATCAATTGCTCATCGTCATCTCAAACGCTGCCCTTCTTTAGCTTAGCTTCCATTCCATCTATCTCTTCAAGTGCAGCCCAGAGCTTGGGATCCTCATAGTCCTTGATGAGCAAGGTTGCTCCTGCTTCCAGTAGGGATTTCTCTGGGTTCCTCGTTGCAACGCCGATGACAGGTATCCCTGCTGCGACGCCAGCACGTATGCCTGAAGCAGAATCCTGCACCAGAGAGGCACATATTGTTAACCACCATATGAATCCAATCAGATCACAAGAGTTCCAGAAAATACAAGACATAAAAGTGTAATTTAATTTACCTCAAAGATGAAGGTGTGCTCTGCAGACACCTGAAGCTCCTTGATGGCCTTCAGGTAAGGGTACGGGGCAGGCTTTGGCTTCTCACATTCACCTCCGACAATAACAGCCTGGAAAAAATCTGACAGGCCAAGAAGGGAGATCATGAGCTCTGCATTGATCCTGGGGGCATTGGTTACCGCTGCACACTTGTAGCCGTGGTCTTTAACCCACTGAACCACTTTCCCAAGGCCTTTTACAGGTTCCAAGCGCTCTTTTGCCAAACTGAAGCAAGGGAACAATTAGAAATATTCAGCCCACGAAGTTGTGCTAATAACATAACAGTTCTCAAATGTAATAATAAAAAAAGCGACGAAAAAGTCAGAAATCAGTAGAGGATGGGTCTCCTAAGAAATAAAAAAAAAACTTAACAGCCTTGCATAATACCCACTTCTAGCGTCACTCTTATCGGACATCCAGATGGTTTTCATATGTTATCTAAGAATTACAGCTATAATAATGCAGTAAACTATGAATTATACAACTATATTAAAACTTGGAGCAAGAGCAACCATGTACCTTCTGTATTTAGCTTCCTTTTCCTCTAAGAATTTCAGCCCCTTCTCAAGCTCCCAATCTGGGAATAAATTCTGGGCAGCTTCAACATCACTCCTTCCAGCAATATTTTTTATGAAGAACTCATCATCTATTGGCACACCATTGTTGTACCCTATCTGTTTATGTGTATAGCCATTTGCTTAACCAGCTTCTTGATAAAAGCAATGTGAAACAAATGTCCTGCAGTTTTAGAAAGGAAAAATACATACCTCAAGAAGCATTTCTTGGAAAGCCACATGATGAAGAGGGTCTGAATCACACAGGGTGCCATCAATGTCAAATAGAACCGCCTCAACAGGAACAGTTGTTGTGAGAGAACTGCAAAGAATTGACAGTATTGATCATTCACCACTCAGAAGCTCCTAAGCTGTGAATTATAAATCTTATTAAACTGCAACTAATTGCTGTTGTTCAATGCCATTCAAGTAACTCAACAGTCCAGTCAAAAAAACAGCAGAAGTTTCACATATATACTCTCTAAGCAAGTCCTTGGCGAGTGCTGATGGCTGAGGTACCGTCAAATCACAGAGGTACAAAGACATGCGTTTGTAAACTGGCTGTAGAGATCCGCCAACAGACAGCAATAAACTTGGGTGGCACAATGCAATTTCCTGTTGCAATTGTAAAATGTGTCCTATTTCTCGTCTCCATGAAAAGAGGAAATTTGCAAACAGGTCGACTCCCATGTATACTTTTACACCAAGATGGCGAACTGGAACTAAGAACTAGGAAGTGCACGGATAGATCAACAGAGAGCCATTGTTTACAATGATTCTACCCTAATTTAGGCATGTACGAACAAACATCAGTTGTCATACGATTTGTCTATCCATATCATTTTTTTCACGGTTAAAAGAAACAATTTTGTCAATCAAAGGCCTTCTTCATGGCTAACTGTAGAAGACAAGATAATTCTCGTCAAGAGCACTATTTCTCCTACTCTTATCAAATGAAATCAGCCTCCGTATGACGGATCACAAAACAAGAAGCGCAGATCACGAGAAGAATCCACCAAGGAACGGAACGGATACAAGAGTCTACAGCCAGTCCTTGAAGAAGAATTGGAAAGAAGGGGAGGAAAGGGTACCTGACAGTGGGATTGCCATTGGGAGTAGGCGCCGCCATGAGCACGCGATCGATCCGAGTAGGTGGAGGCGAGAGAGGTGAGCGAACTCTCGAGGAGACGGCGGACAGATGGCTTTTCTTGGGGAATCTGTGACCTCTTCTTTCGTTTCTCCCGTGAGTGCTTGTGGTTTTATAGGGAGGCGTTTCGATCCAGGGAATTTGGGTCTCGTCGCCCCTGATTTTGTGGCCCATTTGGTTTGGCCTCGTCTCCCTCAAGCCTAGTCTCTTGGTTTTTGGTGGGCCCCATGGACAATCTCTTCCTGCGCCAATCTGTTGCGGCTCAACCGAGCTGCTGGAGTACACAAAATGCCGTGATCAGATCACATCAGATTCCACTCCCACACAAAAACACTACAGACAGCCACCGGTCCATCTCAGAATAAATACCTCTTGCAGCTTGCAACAGACGCCGTCGTTCCGCACCAACCAATCCTCAAACTTGACGTACACCTCGGCTGATGCAATCTCGAAATTTGTCACGTAACCTGATGATCCATTCAGAGTCAGGGAATAGCATCAGTAGACAATACCGTAATCTGGGTAACAATACGCGTGCGTCCTTAGACAGATCCTCAGTTACCCAGACCACTTTCTTTGACTGTTTCATTGCTTGCTTCCATCAAGCTCCAAGCAAAACTTCTTTTGCCTACAAGGCTCAGCCCTGCATCTTTTTCCACCCCTTTCTCCTTCATCATCTCCCTTACTTTTTCAACATCGTCCCATCTTCCTTCCGCAGCATAAATGTTTGACAGAAGCACGTATGGGCCGACCTCTGTTGGCTTCATTTCGATCAGCTTCTTCCCGACAAACTCTCCAAGTTTGGAGTTGTTCTGAGTTCGAGAGGCTGATATTAGGGTGCCCCATAATGCAGGCGATACCTTCCCCTGCAAATTCTTGATGAGCTTCTCCGAGTCTTTGAGCAGCCCAGCACGACCAAGGAGGTCCATCATACAGCCAAAGTGCTCAGCCTTGGGCTCAATATTGTAGAACCTGACCATCCTGTCGAAACACCACCAGCCTTCAAGCACCAAACCACCGTGAGCACACGAGCTCAAGATGCAGATGAAAGTTGTCTCATTTGGCCGAGGCCCACTCTTCTCCATCTCCAAGAACAACTCAAGAGCCTTCTCGCTGTGCCCATGCAACCCATAGCCAATGATCATTGAGTTCCATGATGGGACACTCTTTTCGCTCATCGAATCAAAGATCTCCCTTGCAGTCTCCATCACCCCGCACTTGGCATACATTGTCAACAGTGCTGTGCAAAGTAGTACGTCTGGCACTAGTCTCTCCCACCTCTCACGAGCCAAGCCATGAACCCACTTCCCCCTCTCAAGATCACCCAGGTTCCCACAGGCTGTCAAGACGCTCACAAATGTCTTCTCATTTGGTGTATTTTCCGCCACTGCCATCATCGCATCAAACAACCTCAAACACTCATGCCAATCCTTCACCTTTGCGTATAACGCAAGAATGACATTCCACGACACTATGTTTCTCCTTGGCATGCCATCAAAAACCACCCTTGACATTGTGACATCCCCGGCCTGGGCGTACCCATCCAACATCGAGTTCCATGACACAACATCCCTAACTGGCATTTCATCAAACATCTTGTTGGCGCTCTCCATATCCCCACGCCGAGTATACCCGGCAAGCATCGAGTTCCATGTAACCACGTCCCTCTCCGGCATTTCATCGAAAAGTTTCCTGGCGCTGACCATGTCCCCCTCAGCCGCGTACCCGGACAGCATGGTATTGTACGAGACGACGTCCCGCTCCGGCATTTCGTCGAACAGGCGGCTTGCGGCGGGGAAGAGGCCCATGCGGAGGCAGGCGCGGAGGAGGGTATTCCAGGTGACGGTGTCGGGGCGGGGGATGTCGGCGAGGAGGCGGCGCGCAGAGGCTGGGGATCCGAGGTAGAGGTAGAGCGAGAGGAGGGAGTTGGAGAGGCGGAGATCGGAGGGGAGGTGGCCAGAGGCGAGGGCGAGGGCGTGGAGCGCGGAGGCGGCGGGTAGGGAGTGGAAGTGGCGGTTGGGGGAGGAGAGGAGGAGGAGCGTGAGGTGGTCGCGCGGGAGGAGGCGGAGGAGAGCGGGGAGGCGGCGGCCGGGGACGTGCGGGAGGAGGGAGTTGAGGAGGCGGGAGGCGAGGCCCGGGTGCGAGGAGGAGAGGCCGGAGGTGACAACGACGGCCAGGGATTGGAGAAGCAGGCGCCGGGGAGAGGCATGGCCGGCGGCGAGGCGGAGGCGTGGGAGGCCCGGTGTTGGGGAAGGCATCGGAGGGAGGCTGTGGTTGGTGGTTTTGAGGAAGAAACGCGCGACCAAGGCGCAATTTGATGGATATGAAATTTAAATGGCATCGATCAACCTTAACCATATCCGTCGCACCATGAAAGAAGCTACTAATTAATCATCTGTTGTCGAAGATTAGTTTATGATAATACGTTGGTAAATTGATTGGGTATTTTTAAGTGTAAAGATTAATTATAAAACAAGCCAATCGATGTATATAGGTTCGGATCTTCGATTGGAGTAATACACTACGTCATGTGGAGGTATTGTTATTGTATATTGATGATCTAGAATACAAGCAATGTGACTAAAACTATTACAGAGAGTAGATCGGATCTAATTTAACCTAAGGCTAAAGTCGTCGAATATCTTCTCTGTTAGGGTCTTGATACTTGCCTCGAGTTCTCTCGTGTGTTTCGTATTGTTTCTCTCAAGGAACATCAGTGGGAGCACGATGCAACTTGAAGAGATTAAGGAATCATCAAAAAATGTTTTGGTTCATACTGAACCATAATTGAATGGTGTAGAACATGTTATGGAGACATCAACCCCACGACAGTCGAAAATGATCAGTCGCGTACCTGAGAGGTTTATGTTCTTAACCACGGAGCAGCGTAATATATTATTGTTGGACAATGATGAACCTAAAACCTATTCGGAAGCGGTGGTGGGACAGGACTCTGATAGATGGATTAGAGTCATGAGATACGAGATAGAATCCATGCACGATAATCAAGTTTGGAACTTGGTTGATTCACCTGATGGTGTCAAAGCAATTGAGTGCAGATGGGTTTTTAAGAAAAAAGATAGACGTTGATGAAAATGTTCACATCTATAAGGCGCGATTGGTGGCAAAAGGTTTCAGGCAGATTCAAGGTGTTAATTATGATGAAATATTTTTGTCTGTTGCAATGCTAAAGTCTATCCGAATCATCCTAGCAATTGTTCTATATTATGACTATAAGAATTGACGGATGTATGTGAATTGACAGATGGATATAAAAACAACTTTCCTTAATGGAAACCTAAGTGATGATGTGTACATAACACAGCCTGAAGGTTTTGTCGATCCAAAAATGCTAGAAAGATATGCAAGCTGCAAAAGTCCATTTATGGGCTGAAGGAAGCTTCTCAGAGTTGGAATCTTTGTTTTGATGAGGTGGTCAAAGGGTTTAGTTTCATCAAGAATGAAGAAGAGTCTCGTGTTTACAAAAAGGCTAGTGAGAGTGTACTTGTGTTTATGATCTTATACATAGATGACATGTTATTGATCGGAAATGATATTAAGATGCTTGATGCTTTCAAATCTTCGTTGAAAAAAAATTAATGAAAGATCTAGGAGAGGCAGCATACATATCGAGCATACAAATCTATAGAGATAGGTCGAGAATATTGATCAAATTAAGCTAGAGTACATACATCGATAAGGTATTGAAAATGTTCAATATACAGGATTCTAAAAAGGGTTTTTTGCCGATGTCACATAGCATCACTCTCAGCAAGGGTCAGTGTTCTTCGACCACCGATGGGCTTAAAAAAATGTGTGCGATCCCGTATACTTCTGTTATCAGATCCATCATGTATGACATGCTTTATACACGCCTAGATGTCTCCTATGCTCTAAGTGTTACGAGTAGATACCAATCAAACCCAGGTGAAGCTCACTGAATAACAATAAAGAATGTCCTTAAGTACTTGAAAAGAACTATGGATATGTTACTAGTCTATAAAAGTAAGGAGGAGCTCGTTGTAAATGGTTACACCGATGCTAACTTCTAAATTGATAATGGCAATTCGAGATCGCAATCTAGTTTTATGTTTTGCCTAAATAGAGGAGCAGTGAGTTGGAAGAGTTTCAAGTAAGAAATGGTGGCCGATTCCACAATGGAGGCCAAATATATCACAGCTTCTGAAGCTACAAAGGAGCCTATTTGGATAAGAAAGTTTGTTTCTAAGTTAGGTGTGGTGCCTAGTGCTTCTAGTCCAATGAACCTCTATTGTGATAATAATGAGCTATTGCGCAAACCAAAGAACCTATGTCGCATCAGAAGTCCAAGCACATATTGCGGCGTTATCACCTTATTCGAAAGATTTTAGATCAGGGTGACATGAAGATATGCAAGGTGCATACTGACTTGAATATTTCTGATCCATTGACAAAGCCAATCCCGCTGCCAAAGCATGAGGTGCACATGAGAGCTATGAGTATTAGATACTTACATGATTGACTCTAGTGCAAGTGGGAGATTGAATGTGATATGCCCCAGAGGCAACCATAAAGATGATTATATCACGTCTATTTTAATGTACTTTTGAATAATATGTTATTACAAGAATAACTACCTTTTATATTGATTGGCAAATATGTGACTTGTTCATGAAACTCTTTGTTTATATCATGAGGTTATTCTTAGTCAATCTCTGGTCGTATATCATTGTGATGATACATAAGACCAGCACATATATTGATTGATGATCACGTTTTATGGATAGTAGGTATAGAGATATCAAGTCAATAATGTGAATATTTATGTTAGAGAATATGATGTTAAATAGACCCGCCTTGAGATACTGTTATGATTGTTATTTACGATGTGTCATCGGTTGTTATCTCAAATGGTGTACCTGCAGGATTCTTAGATCTGAGATCGCCATTGATTCACAAAATATGTAGTGGCATACTTTGACGCTGTCAAACGCTATTTCGTAACTGGGTAGTTATAAAGGTAGTTTTCGGACTTGTCATTACCCATGTCGTAGGGTGTGGGCGATCAAGATGGAATTTGCCCCTTCTTGATAACGGGAGAGATATCTTTGGGCCCCTCAAGGTAGTTGGATCGAGAAAGTGTATGGCCATACCGATATGATTAAAGAGTTAGTCATGATGAATCCACTACTTGATCGAGTGAATGGTCGAGCTATCACAATGGTGGCATGTATCTCGCCTTGAGCTTGACTGGTATCATGAGGTGAAGGGATCAGTGCATGTGTATATTAAGGTTTAGCTGATATAATCTTTTGTGTATACTCGGGAGTCAACATGTCATGTTAGGGACCGCTATTGATTTCGGTTTGGAAAGGGTTTCTGAGTCGTAGCCGTTTGTACATGAACCTAACAGGTCACACACTTAATGGGTTAGAAAAAAAATATACGAATTGGATTCGTATATGAGTTTTGATTGGATTGTGATCCATGAGAAGTTAGAGTCCGAAAGGGCTTCCAAAGTAGAAGCCCATTGGTGAGCTCTATATAAGGAGAGACGTGGGTAGAACATTCCAAGGTTAAGTCACTTCAAAATCCTAGCTACAGCCTTTTACACGATCTCCCAAAACCCTAGCCGCGCGTGTGGTGCTAGCACATCGTCGCTCGGTGTTTCTGCCCTGTACGTGTGGATATCGTAGAGGCGCTGCTGCTATTGCGCCGCTGATCTTCTCGGCGAGTTGATCGCGACATGTTCGGGACCGGTCACCGGTCGTGACGAACTGATAGATGTACCTGCTCTTCTGCGGAGCACAACGCGATCACTGGGTTCTAGTCGGACAGGACGACATGACCACTTAAAACTGGTCGAGAACGCGATAGACCTAATCGGGAGCTAGTCGAAGAACTGGTCGAGGAGCACGACAACCTGCTTGGAGTTGGTCGGATAGCGTGACCACCTGCGCAGGGCTGGTCGCGTATCTGATCGAGAAGCTACTTGAGGAGTTTGACGCGCACGACGTTGGATTGATATACTCTAACTCTTCTTCTGCTGCACTGCGTGTCGAGCGGTAATGATATATGATCTCCTACTAGTATGGTATCCTGGATGAATGCGGTAGAAATGTTTTATATTAGGCTAGCATAGTCTACCTGTTATCCAACAGAAACATCATCGAGGAGCGGCGGAGAAGATCCCTCATGCTCCTGCGAAGCTGACGATGGGCTGAGTCACCAGGGAGAGCTCGGACACAACGGACGGCGCATTGCGGTGCTCTGTGTGTTGGCAATGGCAGTGGTAAGGCTGCGAGGCTGGGGAAACAGGAGTGCGGCGGGGTGTTGCAGAGGTTATTTAATAGCGCGGAGAGGGAGCGGGGTCGTTGCAGAGTCGTGGGGTGTGGAGGTGGATCGTAGGCGCGGCGGTTTCGACCGGCGGTTGTGACCACGACGCGTGAGGGGGGGGAGAGAGCGCGAGCTTGGGTGCGAAGGGAGCGGGAGGTTAGGGCTGACAGGCAGGCCCGGCTTACCGGTGAGAGAGAGTTGAGGAGTAGGCTAGACTTCGAGTGCAGAAAGATGTACCAGGCTAGTAGCAAGGAACGAACTTCACACCGGGGAAGAGACGATCGTTAGGAGGAGAAGGAGCAGCAACTTAAGGAAGAAGACAAGGGACTACATCTATTTCTTATCGAACGATTCTCGTCTTTCAATAGATATCATTGTATCATTGATCGGTGGCCCTGTATATAAAGTTATGGATTAATTAAAGCAAAGAAAAAAGAAATTGAGGACACGTAATATATATAATATAATATCTCAAAAGAAAAGAAAAAAAATACAATAATAAGCTATTTAAGCGTAACACCATGATCAACCTTCCCTTTCGTGACGACGGCAACGCTGGCTATATATGCGCCGCGTCCGCGTGCGTCTCCCTCCCTCTCTCTCTCTCTCTCTCTCTCTCTCTCAAACACATTCCTCATCCACTGTCGTCTTCTTCCTTGTCTCCTGCGCTGTCCTTCATCGATTCGGCCGGGGTACGGTGCTTGTTGGATCGCTATATCTATATATATGGGTGAGGGCCCGGCGCTGTGGGCCGCGGCGGCCGTGGTGCTCGGCGCCGTGGTCCTCGACCGCGTCGTACGGAGGCTCCACGGTTGGTACAGGGAGGCGCCGCTGGGCCCCCGCAGGCGAGCGCGGCTGCCGCCGGGGGAGATGGGGTGGCCCGCAGTCGGCGCCATGTGGGCCTTCCTCCGCGCCTTCAAGTCCGGCAAACCCGACGCCTTCATCGGCTGCTACATCCGACGGTGAGCAGCAGTAACCGCCCCCTCCCTCTCCCTCTTCACCCCACGTGCCATTTTCCGGGGGGCTGCGATAGTAAGGAGGAGAGATATAGCGGCAACTCACGTCATTTATTTTAGACTGAAAGGAGTCACTTATTTTAAATTAGAAAGAGTGTTATAGATGAGGAGTTTTGTTTTGAACATTATAAGCTGCACATTTTACTCATTTTTGAATAAAACTGGTCTACCCTACATCAACCTTGACCTGTGGACCCACACACTAATTTTGTTTCCTAATGATACAGTATTAACCTACTTATTTTCTCCCGAGGTGATCAAACCATTTTATAGTACCTATTATCCTTTCTCGGTCAAATCATCGAAAGATTTATAGGGAGGTAGACGACAAATAAGCCGTGGAAGCGAATCACATTTGGTGTGGTGGTGGAGGGTACGATTTACTTACATGTAAGTGTTTTAGTAGTATTATCTGCAGACGTGTGATAGTGGTACATGTGTAAGTTGTTACCTCGTAATAAATAAAAATAATAAGCTGCGGCAAGCATAAGTTGTTGGTCTTTTCCTCTAAGTGTCCTCCTTGTGCTCGGGTGTTGTACTATATTTCTTCTGCTTAATTGATCGGGAGACCTCCTACCCTTAGTAAAAGAAAAGAAAACTCTGTTCTGTAGTACGTATTTGCTACTGGGACACAAAAGAGAAGGGAAAAAAAAGAGGGGAAACCAGTTTCCATGTTCTAATTAAAATGGACATTCCTTTATTAAAAAATGTTCTAGTTAAAAGCCTTTTCCAAATCTTGGATATGGGCAATTCGGGCCGGTGCTGGGAAGATCTTATCCTTGGAGATCTCTAGCGCAATCAAATGGAGATATATGCCTTTAGGTATGCATCAAAGGATGCCACCCTTTTGGTCCTTTGGATGATATGATATCAGTGTACCAAGCAACGCATGATCTACAGACCCGGTACCTGTGATCAGTGTGACTTTTCAACCCCTGGAGCAATTGTTTGTTTGTTTGTTGAAGCTTCATTTGCTGCATTTCTATCGATCTGTTGACCAGACTCCTGAAATGAAGTCACTAGCTAGCTTGATGGCTTGATGCATGTATCCACATTAAAACACCTAATTTTGATGTGATTTGTGAGTGGATCAGCAACCAATGACAAACTTGATGATTTTATAACACCGTATTACTACTACTATCTACAGTCTGTGAATCACTTTGTGATTTCTGTCACTCTAATGCTGTATGCTCACACAGTCAGTCGTCTGGTAAAGGCAGGCCTGAACTGATGTCTGAAATGCAAGCTAGCTAGGCCCCCACTGTCACAAAGATTTCTTTCCAGCACCTCCATCCACTCTTTGCAGCAGAGATTCCATCTTTGGCATAGCAGTCTCTGGACAAATCTCAGTGCTGCTTTGTTAATAGCAGCTAATACCCTGCCTGGCATCTTTCTGACCAAGTTTTTGATCCGTTATCCATATTCTGTCAAAAGCTTCTAGCTTTGGTTAATAGCCTTCGAAAGAAAAGCACCTTTGACTGCTTTGTTAAGTAGCCACGGTTTGTTTAATCTGCTGTGGATGTCTTCCAAATTTGTCCTATGGCTTCTTCTCTGAGTGTCCGTCCGTCCGTTCAAAGTAATCTGAACATTCAGGCGTTAATTTTTTAGCTAAAGCCAATCACTAGTGTATAATATATGCGAATATGTTCTCCGACTCTCTTTTAGTACGTGTCTGTGTTGAAAAATGGTCATTATTCAGAGTCTTATGCGTGTTGAGTTGCTGCTGTTTTGCAATCTTTATGTTGCCTTTTGCCGGGAAAACCGAAAGGGATTCCAGAGATAATGCCGAAATGAAAGCACTGGGATGCATTGTTGTACTCACAAGTAGAAACGAGTTAGACACCAGAAGTTCAGAACAAGTTCATGGTTTGCACAATTAATATTGTGACTAGCTTGGAAGGATTAATGAGTACAAATTGTTGCATTATTAGTTTATTACTACCTGATAGAGTGACACCTGCAGCTAGCAAGTACACATGAGATGTTTCAGAATGCATGCTCACAAGTTACAGATGAAAGATAAGATAACTGAAGATGGGAATCAAATTGGGGTCATTCTGACAGCAGGTGTTGATCAGCCTGACGAAAGATTTTAATTTTGGCGGCATGCATGGGCAGGTTCGGTCGCACGGGCGTGTACCGGGCGTTCATGTTCAGCAGCCCGACGATCCTGGTGTGCACCCCGGACGCGTGCAAGCAGGTGCTCATGGACGACGACGCCTTCGTCACCGGCTGGCCCAAGGCCACCGTCGCGCTCATCGGCCCCAAGTCCTTCATCGCCATGCCCTACGACGAGCACCGCCGCCTGCGCAAGCTCACCGCCACGCCCATCAACGGCTTCGACGCGCTCACCGCCTACCTGCCCTTCATCGACTGCACCGTCACCTCGTCGCTGCGCGCCTGGTCCGACGCCTCTGCCGCTGGCGGGGAGGTCGAGTTCCTGACGGAGCTCCGGCGCATGACGTTCCAGATCATCGTGCAGATCTTCCTCGGCGGCGCGGACGACGCCACCACGCGCGCGCTGGAGCGGAGCTACACGGAGCTCAACTACGGCATGCGCGCCATGGCCATCAACCTCCCCGGCTTCGCATACCGCCGGGCGCTCAGGGCGCGCAGGAAGCTGGTGTCGGTGCTGCAGGGCGTGCTGGACGAGAGGCGGGCGGCGACGTCCAAGGAGTTCACGAGGTCCAGCAGCGTGGACATGATGGACCGGCTGATCGAGGTGGAGGACGAGGGCGGCCGGAGGCTGGACGACGACGAGATCATCGACATCCTCATCATGTACCTCAACGCCGGACACGAGTCCTCCGGCCACATCACCATGTGGGCCACCGTGTTCTTGCAAGAGAACCCAGAAATCTTTGCAAAGGCAAAGGTAACCAACTTATTATGCGTGCATTAATCCTGAAAAGGTTGAATTTTTTCAGCTCAAACATTTGCAGTGCATGCAATGATCTTGACAACCAGTTTTTTGATGCATTGTCAGGCCGAGCAGGAGGAGATCATGAGGAGCATTCCACCGACGCAGCAGGGGCTGACCCTGAGGGACTTCAGGAAGATGGAGTACCTCTCACAGGTAACAAAGGCATTCAGGTCACTTAACACACTCCACACCAGACTCTTTCAAAAATGCATCCAGGCAGCAAATTGTTCTGAGACAATGTCAATTTTTCTGAAAGGTGATCGATGAGACGCTGCGTTTTGTCAACATCTCGTTCGTGTCGTTCCGTCAGGCGACGAGAGATGTCTTTGTGAACGGTGTGCTTCAGAAACTTGGATAGCGCCTTCTTACTTTTCTGGTGATCACACTTATGCCTAAATCACATGATGAGCAACTCAACAAGCTGTAAATTTTCATGATGTCAACAGGCTACCTGATACCAAAGGGTTGGAAGGTTCAGCTGTGGTACAGGAGCGTGCACATGGACCCTCAAGTTTACCATGACCCCAAGAAGTTCAACCCATCCAGATGGGAGGTAGGAGCAACAAATTGTTGCAATTCCTGACAAATCCTATCTGGAAGCATCAGATCATGGCGTGCTGAAGCTGTTGTCACTGAACTAAGCTCAATTCCGCAACTGTTTTAACTGCTATTTTCAGGGGCATTCGCCGAGAGCCGGCACATTCCTTCCCTTTGGACTTGGCGCGAGGCTGTGCCCTGGGAATGATCTCGCAAAGCTGGAGATCTCTGTCTTCCTGCACCATTTCCTCCTTTGTTACAAGTAGGTTATTACAGGGTTGTGCTAGTAGAGCATATCAGAATTTAAATCAAGAAACTAGTAGTATCGCTTCGTTGCAATATTATATCTTTAGGCTTCAACGAAGCTGTGTTTTTGTTGCCGCAGGCTGACAAGGACGAACCCAAACTGCCCGGTCAGGTACCTGCCTCACCCTAGGCCGGTGGATAACTGCTTGGCGAAGATCACCAAAGTTCCAGACATCTAAGAAATTCTGAAACCTAGCTGGCACCGAAAAGGGGCTGACAATTGTCCTGTGTGCAAGAAATAAAACAAGGGAATAAAGTGTCATATGACATGTTCTATGGATCAACAATGTGCCTGTCTTTGATATGTTCGGCTGTTTCGTTGTTCTTGTCGTCCGAGGAGAAGTCATATAGCAGTTGCTGTTACTAACTTGTATACTGACTCTGAAAGCATTTCATTCCCTTTACAAGCGATCTGAGTCCACTGAGAACTGTAGGCTGTACATAAGAGAAGCAATAAAAGATACGTCTGAGCTCATGGTTTATTGGAATACATTATTCCGTTTAAATAAAAGATAAGGATAATAAGTCTTGAATGCATTTTGTTTAGAATTAAGTTTTTAGACCTAGCATCAATGTTTTGTGAAAGGTAAGTTCCGTGTGTGCCTCAAGCTTGTTTAGTGGCGAGTTTCGAAGTCAAGTTTCATGTATGTTTGAGTTCAAAAGCGTTTGACTCCAACATTGATCATCCAACACATAAGTGGAATTACAAATCGAAGTTTGCATACACACGCAGACGATAGAACTCCAAAATACGTGTATCAAGCAAAAGAAATTAGTGTGCCTGTAGGACTCTAATTGTAGTTATAGCTGTTATAAAAAAAGTCATGTGCGCTTCCATATTTATACCAATATAAATCTGTATTAATGTCTTTGCCTTATTGAATTCTTTACCTCGTGAAAGTTTTTGGCTCGCGCTGCAATATTATTGATTTTTTTTTTAATATGGATTCTATGTGCACACATTATTGAAAGTTTCAACTCGCATCGCAACATTATGAATTTATTTCAAGGCTACAGAAGATGGTAACTTACTTAAAACATTAATACAACCAGTTAGTTTATCTACACAAATGTAACAATTTTTATTCTTCTATAGGGATGTGCCAGTTTTTTTTATCAACTTCGTGGCCACGTGGAACGGTGAATGACTACAACTACCAATTTGCACTATTAATATTCTCCACTGTATAATATTTTATAGTAAGCACTTGGGACATATGGTTGTAAAATTAATTTTTTTGATAAGATATATAATGCACATACAGGCTGGGTAAGAATGGAGGAAGAAGTTTTTGGTAAACCTATTGAAGTACAATTCAAATAAATCTAAAGACAACATACGTAAATTTTAAGTTTTTTATAGTACTAAATAATTTGCTTTGGGAATTTTAAACTTATACATCGATGCTCGATGATGTGGCATAATAATCACCAACTTAAAAGACGAGTATTTCCTTATAGGCTAAGTGAAAAAAAAAAACAGCTATTAATTCACGGGGCCTTTGGATTTTTCCGAAAACTGTATAGTTAAGTGGTGATAATTCTTTGTTGGTATAAACCGATTCTCTGTATCCAACGAATTCCTCTTGTTCACTGTTCATCTTCTTCCTTTCCCACCTCCTCTCGATTTGTCCCCAAATTCGGCACTTCCCCAGTCTCAAATCTTTCTTGCTCTCTTCTACCTCACAACTTCTTGCGCCTCATCATCGGCGACCTCACCACGGCGACGGGAGCCCTTCCACCATAGCATCTTCCTGCTCTTGTCGAGAGCCAAGCTGTTGCCCTCCTCTCCTACTCCTTGCTTTGCTGCTACTAGGCTTGTTTGGACTTTGGAGCGGAGATCCATCATCCGGATTTGGATTGGTTTATGCTTTTTCTTGGTAAGGAAACCTAACCTTGCTTTCTTTGCTGTGATTGCGAGTAGTCAAGTCCGGATCTTTCTTAATCCCCAATCAGTTAGGCTGCGGATTTATTTGTTGTGTGGTGTCCTGCTAATCGAACCAAGTCGTTTCTTCAACTCACAAGATCAGTCCCAGTTAACACGGTAGAACTTTGGCACCAAAGGTTCGGATTGGGAGGTTTAGTTGAACCCTCATGCCCAAGGTTAAATTTGCCCCTGGTATCAGCTGCAGGTGCAGGGATTGATGGATGATCTTAAATAGTCTAGCCTAATTTTGAGCCGATGGTGCATCTAGGACTAAAATTAACTTATGATGGAGTAGTCAGCTTATGCTACTCTCTTCAATCAAAAACACATGACGTTTTAGACATTACATGCCTATCTTGAAAAATACTTTTATAATCTTATAATTTCTTGGATTCTATACACATATTTTTAAAAAATAAAAAAAATACACTTATGATTTTTATATTTCTCATATAAATATTTTAAATGTTTGACCGGATATTTTTTTGAAACAACAAATATTTATGACTAGAGTAAGTACTAATCGCATTAGCTATTTATATACAAACTAAATATCACTATCTTCACGCTCTCCTCCACCTGTGTAATCCTCCCCACCTTCCTTCTTATAGGCATAGAAAGGCCGTGAAATGTTTTTCTGTTTGAAGAGTTGTGGGCTTATGCTACTCTCTATCTCTTGATTAGATATCCAAGGATATGATAGGAGGATTTGGTACCCAAGGCAAAGTTAATTTTCCAATATAATTGAGGATAGGCTGGACCCCAATCAACAACAGATCCAGAACTAAAATTAATCTATGACGGAGAAGTTAATCTATATTACTCTCTTCAATAAAAAAAATACATGACATTTTTCACATAACATAATTTTTCTCGAGAAATACTTTCATAATCTTACAAATTTCTTAGATTTTATACAAGTATTTAAAAGAAAGTAGCGGTAGAACAATTTATACATACGATTTTTATGTTTTTAGATAGATATTTATAAATTTTGATCGAATATTTTTTAAAACAGCAAATATTTATGACCAGAAGAAGAACTAAACATATTATCGTATTTATATATCCAAAATAAAGATAGGGCTCTCGGTGCTCTGCAACACAACACAGTTAGCCTATTCCCGTCACGGCTTCTGCCTTCTTCCTGCCGCACGCGTCTCGCATTCGACGGCCGGAGCTCTCGGTTTCGGCTTCTGCCTTCCGCACGCGGCTTCCCATCGCAACGTATGTCAGCGCTCCCCTTCTATCCCCCCCCCCCCCCCCCCGATGCTGATCGAGGGAGACTGCGTTTCTGATGGTTTTCTCCCTCGCCGTTGCTTCGCTCGGGGTCGTAGATCTGCCACCGGAGGGGGGTGGTTGTTGCTCCGCCGCCGGCCACCTCTGGCGGCCTCCAGAGCTCGCCGGGGTGGTAGATCCGCTCCTCTGACCCGTAGCATATGTATCACAGCAAGCTAGGAGAATTTGTTCTGTCCTGCTGCTGCTTGAATTGCTTCAGCTTGCTGGCTGACCTGGTTTGTTCCACTCGATTGCGTGTGCACCATGCAGAGTAGAGTGCACAATTGGGGGCTCTATAGGGAATGGACCTGCCCGCACGCACTCGCTGCCTATCGGGTAGGCTCTAGAGTGGATCAGTTTTGTCGACATGTTGTCGTATCGGGCCGACCTTGTGTTTAGTTTCAAACGGATTATCCGTGTACCAGACGCAAAATAAAGGACCCTTCTTGATTTGGTGACGGCAGCACGACGAGACAAGGAACAGGGGCCAATCTGGAACAGGGGAAGAGATGAAAAATAACTTTTTTTTGAATATTTTAGTTGGTTCATGCATGATTTTTCTTTTCAAGTTTCAAGATCAGATACCATGGCTCGTATCATGTTTTAGCAATAATATATGGTGCACAAATAGTAACTTTTGTAACTGTCAGGGGCACCTTTTCATGGTATAACAAATCGAAATTACCTGAATTTTGATACTCGCCTGCAATTATGGATTGTAGTGTGACCTAGTCCGGTACTTGAACAGAAGTGAAATGGATGAGGCTGTCCCTGCTGTGGCTACCGACCAAGCTTCAACCAATTCTGTGACGGACCAGCCTATGATGGTGTACATATGGGACATGGATGAGACACTTATTTTGCTCAAGTCACTGCTGGATGGGTCGTATGCTGGGGCTTTTGACGGCCTGAAGGACTGTGATAGAAGTATTGAAATAGGGAAGCGGTGGGAGAACCTCATTCTTGAACTCTGCGATGAGCACTTCTTTTACGAGGAGGTCAGTCAGCACCTAAACTCAAACATGCTCACTACTTACTGGATCACTGTGCTTATGAACAGATTGTATGTATGTTCCATTGCTTATCTTTTCCAGAACCATGCAGCTACTAAAAGTTTTAAAAGTTGTATACAGATTCTTTAGGATGCCTAATATGTTGATTCTAAAAATTGAATTGTCCCTGCTGATATCCTGTTTCCCCACTAAGATTGCAATGTAGCTATTCCTTTGAAAGCCACTCATATTTTTTGTTCCACAGATGAAATTTTACCTGACATCATACTTCACATCATTCATCTATCTTGCCTGCTCAGTTAGTGCTTGTTGTTTTCTTCACTGGCCTGGCTAAGTAATTTAGCTGCACAGTATCGGACATGTTGTTTGCCTTTTTTATGCTCATTTTTTTTAACTGGTCTGGTTGTTTCGCACCAATGCAGATTGAGAATTACAATGAACCCTTTCTCAATGCCTTGAGTGAATATGATGATGGGAAAGACTTGACCTCATATGATTTTGAGGCTGACTGTTTTAGTTCACCTTATGATGATGTGAACAAAAGGAAGCTGGCTTACAGGCATCGTGCTATTAGAGAGAAATATTCAAAGGTGTAACAAGAATTACCTTATCTTGCACTATTTCCCTTAAAGGTTTTGCTTCATAAGATGATTCAGCTTTGTATCTTTTTTCTATCACTTATGGTCTCCATGTTATTGCATTCCTATTGATATGGAAAGGCACATGACAACCTCGCAATAGGAACTTTATGAATGTATTGAAGAGTAGACCTTCTAAATATGGCAAGGTGCAGTGCCCGGATTACTTTTGTTTCATTTCACAAGAATGTAATTTCACAGCCAATGTAACTAGATGAGAATGCCTATGGTAACAGTCTCCATTTTCTGGATTGATTTACGGACTTGTCTGTATATTTTAAAATAGTTGCCACACTGTGAAAAATGGGTTTGGAGTGTAATCTTTGTGTCAAGGTGGCAACAGGGAGATGTCAAAAAAAGTATGTCCATCTTGTAGATTGTAGTATTAGGTAGCTGAACTTTGTAGCTGGATCCCCAAAAAAAAAAAATGAGGGCTCCCTTCTGCAGTTTTCACTGGGAGGTCGTGCATCATTGAAGACTCTTTTGTAAAGAGATTTTGATCTTAGCAAAAATTTAGTTTATTAACAGTAAGTAACTGGGTTCTAAAAGTTATGTACTGGAATTTTTTCAGAGCAACATTATTAAATAAGCACCTTTCAGTTGTCTTTGTATTGTTCTTCTCTAGATTTATTAGCATTAATTTCAAATACTTCCATTAATGGGATGTTTGTGATCACTAAACTGGGATATTTTGGTGTTTCTAGGGTTTGGATAAAATTCTGGACCAACAGATGGTCAAAGTCTGGAATGATCTGTATAGTTTGACTGACAACTATACTGATGGCTGGCTTTCTTCAGGTATTCTCATTTGTACTAGTTTTTTTGTTGATTATTTTTAGTACTGAGACAATGACAATGACAATGGGCCTACATCATCTCCAAAACGATGTGCTTCTGATTTTTTACTTAACAATCGGTGGAGAAAAGTATGGCTTTTCAGTGTTGTTGATGAATCCAAATATGGGCTATCATCTAAGCTATATGAGTTTTGAACCAAGAACGATCTGCCAGAGCCTAATATTACATAATTGTATAATATAAATATAGGCCCATCTGTTTCGCAATATGTGTTTGATTGATTGGAGATTGTTGCTTCCATTAGTGAACTGAAGAATTTATTGTGTGTTTTTCTGTGAGTCTGTACACAATATGCCAGAGCCTAATATTACATAATAATATAATATAAATGTAGGCCTATCTGTTTTGCAATATGCGTTTGATTGATTGGAGATTGTTGCTTCCATTAGTGAACTAAAGAATTTATTGTGTGTTTTTCCGTGAGTCCGCACGCATAAAGTAGATGGACAGTCGGACTGCTATGGAGGGAACATAGTATAAGAGTTGAATAGATGTTGCACCTCCAATTCAACATTTCTATTGCTTCCATAAATAATAGTCTAACTCTTGCTGGGGTATGCTGTCTACTGTTACCTTGGATATAGCTTGCTCTCCAACCAATACTTACCCACTGCTGACTGACACTCTTGTTAGCCCAATAACCTTTTCCCCACTGATCAAAAGGGTGGTCTAGACACTGTACTATGAACTTAGTCTGGGGTTGTGATCAGTCTGGGTTCATAAGCTTACTGAAATTTGTGGACTAGTATCTGCACCTCAATTTATGGGCAGAAGCCAGGAGCAACATTACATTGGAGCGCTAGAAAGGAGCAAAGCTTTACCTAATAACTTGTAGTTTAGTTCAATCTATCATTTTTACCATTAGATACTTGAACACTGTTATCCTATTACGCAGCTCATAAATTGTTGGAAGAAGCAATGGGCAAATCAGCAGCGTCGCCTACTGCTAACTCTTCAAGCATCAATTACATAGTCACATCAGGGTCGCTGATTCCTAGTCTTGCCAAATGTTTGCTGTATCGCCTGGATGACGTGGTCTCATCTGAGAATGGTATGCCTCCAATTCTGGAACACCCCTTCGAGCACTTATTTTCTGTTGCATATAGCACTTGGCAAGCCATGAATCTATCGGATAAGTAGTTATAATACACTTCTATTCTGCCAACGGATTAGTGATCTTGGCTCTCAATGCTTTATAAAACGTTGTACAAGGCTGCTCTTGTTACTAATCGATCTGCTACTCGAAGTACTTCTAGCAGACCATACATCAAATGGTTAGGTGTAAACAATTACATGAAGTTGTTAATACTTTGTTTTGTTTTGTTTTGCAGTTTACAGTTCATGGGAAGTGGGGAAGCTGCAGTGCTTCAGATGGATCAAGGAGCGATTTGATGGTCCAAATGTTCGCTTCTGTGCAATCGGAGACGGGCACGAAGAATGCAGCGCAGCACAGGTCATGAAATGGCCGTTCATCAAGATTGAGTTCCACCCCGACGCCCCTCATAGGTTCCCTGGCCTAGACTTGCCTACAATCCATAACTACATGGATGTCATATATGAGTCGTCAAGCAAAGATGGTTGACCAACGTTTTATGTTGGTCCCATTTTGTCCCCTGACCTCCAATGCCTGTGGCGATGCAGTTCTTGCTTAGAGCTGTTTGCCATGGAGGTCGTATTTAAGGAAATTGTAAGCAAAGAGATGTCATGAGAAGCATGTTGTCCTCCTCTTTACCTTGGGGAATTAATTAGGAGGCTGGTGTGCGATAAATAAGAGTCTGACCAGTTCATCCATCCCACCATGTTATAGATTCTATCTATGTTATAGATGCTGTTGCCATTTTACTCTGATTCAGGCAATAATCTGTTGTTGTGTCCAGGCTTTTTGCCTGTGGTGTTCATTGGCATTTCAAATCTGTACATATGCGTCTTAGATTGTTGAATGTTTCTTGTTTAAACATCTGAGGTGCATGCGTCATGAGATTAAGCAAGAGCCATAACATATGTTCGTTGGCTATTGTACTTATGAGCTGATCGTTCGTATCGGTCCGGGTGCTGCTGTCGATTTATTCAGTGGGGAACGCCATGATAAATATATTTTCAAAAGCAATCTAAAGTATGGCTAAGCCTTTGGCCTGTATGCTGCTCAAGAGGAAAGGAAATACTCCTACTTGTTTATGGAAATCGTTTCAGCTAAGTTTCGATCTACCAGATATCAAGTCTAAGTATGTACCTGCTAGTTCACCTAGCTTGAACTCTGAGAAAGGAGAAATGAAACGAGTGATACAGTCCTCTTTATGGTGTCGTGTCTCTCCAAACTTTCCCGAGCCACGTGGCACTTTGTCTCTGAAAGCATGCCCCGTGTCGCCCAGACGTCCTGCATGCATCTGGCCACGTGGATGGGTCAGTGCATGCCATGGCTCCTCCTCGCCGCGCTTTAAAAAGGACGGACGTGTCACTGTGCTAGCTTAACACAACTCGCAGCAAGTGCAACGAACGAGCGCCGACGCCGGAGGAGAGAAACTAAACTCGACCCGACGAGAAATGCAGGCCGTGAAGGAGAAGGTGAAGGACACGGTGAGCGCGGCGAAGGCGAAGGCGAAGGCGAAGGAGAAGCAGGCCAAGGCGGAGGAGCAGGCCGAGAAGGCGACGGCGCGGTCGCGCACGGAGAAGGAGCTGGCGCACGAGCGCGGCAAGGCCAAGGTGGCGGCGGCCAAGATGGAGCTGCACCAGGAGAAGGCCGTCCACCGCGAGGAGGCCATCGAGCACAAGCACGGCGTCCTCGGGCACGGCCACCGCCACGGGGTCGGCAGCGTCCCGGCCGCGGCCGTGCCGCCTCCGGCGTCGGCGACCGGGCCGCTGCACCCTCCGGCCAAACACTAGTACTAGGCCGCACTAGCTATATGTTCATATGTGTTCTTGTTCCTTGTCCTCTGTTGTTTTAATTGTTCTCTCCTTTTGCTGCTGTTTACGTCGGTGTTGGTATCTACTGAACCTGTCTGTTGTCCGCAGTGAGTTCTGTTTATGATCTGTTTGGCAGATTGAAGTTCGGTTTAAGATAGCAGAGTTCCGGTTTCGAGATTCACCTATATCTTACATTTTATAGGATAAAATAAAATAATTTAAATATATATTTTCAGTTTAAAATAAAAATAAGATATCTTACATGTTCGTAAGCTATATTGGCTGTTTCTTTTTTCGCGGCTTACGAATTGGTAATAATACTTTATCACTATGAACTTATTAGATACCGATAGTGATGTGAAAAACAAAATGTCCTGAGTGAAGGGACTAACAGAAAAATATTATCTATAGTAGTATGTCATATATCAATATATATGACTGGTTCTGTAGTAGTGTATCAAGTATTGTTCACAGCGAGTAGATTCGATTATAGACGGTGTGGTGTGACCGATTTTGACGTACCCGCTTGTCCAAGATCTTAGGAGAATATTATAATAATGTGAACCATCTCGGATGTACTGATATACTGTATCGCCTCGTCTAGGACAAAAGCCATACAAACATTCAAACACACGGTTGGTATCTGCTAAACTTATCTGTTGTCGCTAATGAGTCTGGTTTGTAAGATAAAATAAAATGATTTAAATATTAATTTTTAGTAAAAAATATGTTTCAATCCAAGATCTCATTCGTAAGCTTCAAATTTAAGAATTTCTGGAGCTCCAAAATAAATTTTAGAGCTCTAGCTCTGCTAAACGGAGTCTCTTTGCTGTTTAGAATTTGGAGAGCAGCTGGCACGCTGTTCATGCATGTGACTCATTTTTTCAGAGCTTTGAAATTTACTGCCGGGGATCAGTTACAGCTCTGAAAGTCCGTTGTTAGGCTGCCTCTTTGATTTGTTGGTGTTACAACTTCTGCTGGCACTACTCTGCTGTAGCTAGTGCATGCGGTCACGAATGGAGTTACACTAAGTAAGACGAGTGCTTGTGCTTCCTTACACATCACGGGAAACGAAACGGAAGCTTCTCTTTTCCTTCAGCTCTCTACCAGTTTTGGTGCTGCGAATAAATTGTACTCCTATGATACTGAGCTGCTAACGACTACATTTGGTTGGATCCTGCACAAGCGGAACCTTTACCATCATAGTCCTTCCGCTCATAGAACAACTTTGGTCATCTATAACTTTTAAAAAATTTAGCTGCATAACATGAAAATTTTATGTAAAATACTATCATAATATCCCGCAATGGATGTGTGAGGGACTATAAAACTCTGATTATCTATAACTTTTGAAATATTTAGTTGGATAGCATGAAAATTATATATATGAATCTCTTTTGAAAATACTATTATAATATTCAATGCGCGGACGCATAATGTACTGCTAGGTGGCTCATCTCCTTTCCCCTCGGAATGAGATCCTCTGACGTCTATGGAGTGAAGTCAGAGAGCTATAGTGTCTTTGATTTTGTTCCATCTCAGTCGTGTGTTTGAGAAGCGATTGATCAGATTTGGAGCTACAATATACGAATAAACAGTAAATTTGTATATTATTTTTGTGAATAGTAACTACACACAGTATTCCTTGAATAGTAGCATCAGAGGACTATAACAGTAGACTTATTTTACTGTTTATCTTTAACGTTGAGGCACAACGTTAGATAATACCGTTCCTTTCCCCTCATCTCTTCTTCCACTCTATTAGAACACCAACCGGTAAGGGGACTTGAGCACCCAAATATTTTTACTGGGTCCGTCGTTGATAATATCATAAATTTATTGAATTTTATGAGTATATTCTAGTTAAAACAAGGGGAAAATGCAAAATCCTCTGAAGTCACTTGGATTTTGACTTTCTCAAAAATTATTTTGTTGCAAAACCCCCTAAAAGTTTTGTTTTGTTGCAAAAACACCTCAAAAAATTAAAAAATTAAAAAAATCACAAAAAATTCTAAAAAAATTAGAGACAATTCTAAGACCTTTTGTGAAATTTGTTTTCAAAAATAATATCCTTTGCATCATATCTCATGGAGAGTAAGTTTAAAAAAAAAGAAAAACGTGCAACTCATTTATTAATTCAAATTAAATGCATAGTGAATTATTTACTAATCAAAAAATCATGAAACAATTTTTTTTAGTCTTCTTACATGATCCTCTGTCTTCTAAAAATACATGAAATATTGAAATAGTTATTGTAACGTGCATGATTGAGTAAATATGTTGCAGATAGATTAATTCATAACTAATCCATAACACCCCAAAATTAGTGAAACCACTTTTATTAGTTTACTTAAACAAATATTTGTGTACGAAAAATAATTAAAATAATGAGTTAATAAATGAGCTACATATTTTTCTTTTTTTCAAACTTTCTATCCATGAAATATGATGCAAAGGATATTAGTTTTGAAAAACAATTTCACATAAGTTCTTAGAATTATCTCTAGTTTTTTTAGATTTTTTTGAATTTTTGGAGGATTTTTTTTAACAAAGTCAAACTTTTAGGGGATTTTTGCAATAAAACAATTTTTGGAGGAAAGTCAAAATCCAAATGACTTTAGAGTTTTTTGCATTTTTCACTAAAAATAATGATGCACAGAAGACTTGTGATGTGGACTAGTAACGTGTGCAAGTGAATCCACATAGACGACGATGTCCCGGACACGTAAGCAGGTCAGAAACCACGACTTGGTGACGCAAGACCAGGGGTAAATCTCCCATCCCATTCTCTTCTCCACTCCCCCACGCTAACTGCCAGATCGCGCGCCGCGCCTCCGCAAGCTTCCCAGTGACTGTGACCTAGTGGGCGATGGCGTCGTCCAGGCCGCGCCGGAGGGGGGGCGGGGGCGGGGCCCCCGAGCGGGTGGCGGCGGACAACTGGGAGCGCCTCGTCCGCGGCGCGCTCAAGCGCGACCACCACCGCCCCGCCGGCGGAGCCGCGGGGCCGCTGGGCCTGGGCCTGGCCGCCGCAGTGCCAGCCTCCCTGGGGAAGACAACCAACATCGACCAGATCCTGCAGGCCGCCGACGACATCGAGGGCGAAGACCCCAACGTCGCCCGGATCCGTATGCTTCCCCCCTCTTCTGCTCGCTTACTCAGATTAGAGATTAGAGTCAGTCCACGGGGTTCTCGCCATCTCGTGTCCCTGCGGCTTTGTAACTCTTGAATCCTTCCTGATTCGGGGGCTAGTTACAGATCTGGATGGGGACATGGGGTTTAGGAGTATCACCTCTTGTGCGCCTAGGGAATATTAAGCTCCGCCTTACTGAGCTTTACTCTCGTTTTCTTCTGCTTGCCTGTTGCCTGCACCGTGTAAGCTGATGATGGTTAGGCTCTCATTCTTCGGAATCCGCACCCAGACGCTGTGTTGAATTCGTCCTCTAGCTAATACAGTGTTTCCATAGGGTTTTTACTTACTGTCTTCACCACCGTGTCCAGTTGGTATTTTAGGGTAAGCTGCTTCTGATTTCAAGCAATTTACTTGTCCTTGGGACGATCCGTGGGTGATCAAATGGTTCACAGTCTGTTACTGGGGTTTCGAGGTGCTATGATCATACAAAATCATGATCCATAATGTTTTGGGTGCTGCTGGCTCGTGCAAATTACAGTGTTCTGGTGAGTTGATGCACTGGGGAAACACAGAGTGGTAAATCAGACGTATTTAACAACATTAACGAGACACAAACTAGATCAGTTGACCCTGGCATAACTCAACCTAGGGTTTTGAGTAAAGAAGATCACCTAACTTTCTTAGACCTGGTGCTCTCATATCCTGACAAGTGATACCCTTTTTGGTTGAACTCCAGTTTGCGAGCAAGCCTATACAATGGCTCAGAATCTGGATCCCAGCAGCGAGGGACGAGGTGTTTTACAGTTCAAGACCGGTTTGGCATCGGTGATCAAGGTATGCTCGTTCTCACTATACCACATTACTACACATATTTATACGAATAACTTTTATTTTTGTCCAGTCTCCTTTTCAGTGAGTTATTTCTAACTTTATTGTTGCTATCATGGTATTCTGCAGCAAAAACTTGCTAAGAAGGATGGGGCTTCAATTGACCGACAAAATGATATTCAAGTCCTTTGGAATTTCTATTTGGAATACAAGAGTAGGTGTCGGATTGATGATATGCAGCAGGAGCAGGAGAGACTGAGGGAGTCAGGGACTTTTAGTACAGAGTACGACCTCTCTTTTTTAAGAAATTGTGGTGTGTTTTCTTTTTTCCCTTTTATTGGTTGCACAATCACTGGTATCCTGACAATTAGATGCGGCAATGATAGGCTTCTGTCAGATATAAAATTCTAGGTTGGCATGCTTTCTTCTTAAACCGTGGAATCCATCTAGTTCGGGTACATCTCAGGTATTGTTTGGTTCAAGAACTGTAAATGTAAAGGGAATGGGTACCAGATTGCAGCAGTATTAAAAAACGGAATGGGTGAAAACACATTTTGTTTGGTTCAGCCAAGGGAATGGAATAAGAACTCATTACAATGTTTTGTTGATTTCAACGGGATCATATATCAAGAAAGATGCAGCAACAAATAGTAGAGCAGGAACTGGAATAATTCACCATAAAATCGGAAATCAAAGAACACAAACTAACTCACAGGAGAACAAACACGATCGAACAAAAAATTGACACTCCAAATAATCGGAAAAAACCAATGCCCTAATCGATCCTCTTCCCGAGCTCCTCCATATGGTTTCCATCCTCCCTACTGGATTAGGGAGTCAAATTGAATCAAAGGGTAGCGTAGCAGAAGGGATGTGACGGATGCGGTGAATGGTGTGACTGAAGCGGAGAGTGGAGGGCTATAGCGGCCGGTGGAAGGCTGAGGGCAGCGCAACCAGCGGCCGAGGACGGCGGAGGAAACTTGCGAAGGCTGAGGACGGCAGTCACGCGAGGAGTGATGCATCGTGGAGATGTCGATCAAATAGCTGTGGTATCAGATTACAGTTGATTTCAGCTGTTATTGGCTTTGTACTGGTCTGTTATCAGATCCCGTGGCATTTGATTACAGCCCACCCCAAACGGAACACTTATCAACGTAATCAAGTCACGATGTGATCTGATTATGCTTCAAAACAGCCGAACCAAACAGCTCCTCAGTTTTACGGTGTCCCAAAAGAATTTGTTTTTAAGTGTATCCACTTTCTGATTACTGGATATGTGCTCTACAAACTGCATTCATGTTAGCAGTTAGTGACTTAGTTTATCCAGGAGAACTTATATTTATTGTCGTACTTTTAGTATACTGTATGCACTTTTAGTATAGCTGAGGGGTATTGTATTCCCCAGGTGTCAGTAAGAGGCTTGGCAGTGACCAGCCGGATTTTTCTTTTTGGCTATGCTATCTATCTTTAATTCTTCTCTTTCTTAATGCATTGAAAGCAGTTCCTTAATATTACATTCCCCTAGTTGCTTACTTTCTGTCATGTTAGGCATGGCAAAACATCTTTGGTATATGATATTACTTATCGGTACTCAATTTTGTGTGCTATGATCAGGATGGGAGCTAGGGCTATGGAGATGAAAAAGGTTTATGCTACTTTGAGGGCTTTGCTTGATGTTCTGGAAATTCTTGTTGGGCCATCAGCAACTGATAGACTTGGTAGGCAAATTCTAGAGGAGGTAATTCATGACAGAACTCCTGACAATGCTAATCCTTTTCCTTTGCTCTTTCGTAACAATTCTCTGGAATCACTTTTCATGATTTTGTATCCGATTGTATCCTCAGTGTACCAGGTGAAATTAATTAAATCCTGTAACAATATTATTGTTTGCTTCATATTTCTGTTATTATAAATACCGTTGAACTTAGCCTAACTCAACTTGCTTGGGACAAAAGGATTTGTTGTTGTTGTTGTA
The DNA here is from genome assembly GCF_958298935.1 of Phragmites australis. Classification (NCBI taxonomy): domain Eukaryota; kingdom Viridiplantae; phylum Streptophyta; class Magnoliopsida; order Poales; family Poaceae; genus Phragmites; species Phragmites australis. The sequence continues at coordinate 34,597,060 of NC_084930.1, read as the reverse complement.
TAAGAATTATTGAACTGTTCTTCTTCCACATTTTTTTGTCAGATCAAGAAAATAAAAAGATCTGATGCAGCCCTGAGAGGTGATCTTATGCCGTACAATATCGTCCCCCTTGATGCACCGTCGTCAGTGGCGAATATCATTGGGTTTTTCCCTGAGGTATTAATGTTTTTCTTTTATTATTCCAGTTTCTGCAGTGAAATGAACCATGCAGTCAATGCATATATATATATACTCCCTCCGGTAAAAAAATACTTGACGTTTTGGACATGATACGGCCTGCACTGCATACCTTTGACCACTCATTTTACTGGAATATATTAATAAAATTCAATAGTTTATGAGATTATGAAAGTTTTCAAGCCAAATCTACTCATACGATTCATGTTTCCAAACTAAGTATTTTAAAAGTTATTAATAGTCAAAGTTTCAAAATTCTGACCGGGCATTGTCCAAAATGTCAAGTATTTATGACGGGGGGTATATACTCCTATTTTTTTTTACTCCCGCAGTTTCAGGAACATAACTTCAATTAATAATTTCCGCTGCTCTATGTTTGTAAACCTAATATAACTAAATTTACTTTACAAATATTTGTGAGTCAGATGCTCAAATCTATAAATGTTGTTTTCATATGGCCTATCTAAATGTTCATAAAGGTATATCGCTGGTCAAAGTTATAATAATTTTACTTCATGTTCTCTTGGATGACACTTACTCTTTGACTCGAGGGAATATATCATACAACGTGCGACTTCTATAGTCATATTTCGAACTTTGTCACAATTCACAAGATGTAGATATATGATGGGGGGTTACCTTGTCTCAATGCTGGAGCATTAAAATGTTTTTGAGACTTGTAGTAGGTAATATAGAGCAGAAAATAGGTGATACAAAATACAATAGTAGTTTTCTATGGTAGTACTCAAGACTCAGGAGCTCTTTCATTATCTTGTCACGCCTTTACAGGAAAAAGAAATCTTTGTGGTGTTGACGATAATTCCGTGCAATTGTATTAGGTCAGGGCTGCAACAGCTGCAATTCAGAACTGTGAGGACCTGCCGCGGTTCCCTTATGATGCACCACAGCTAAGACAGAAAGACATTTTCGACCTTTTGCAATATGTATTTGGCTTCCAGGTATGGAAACTTCCGATACCATATTCTTCTATGATTTAATCGCATTATGTTGGATCCTCCGCTAAATGTTTTGAATGGTTTGATGTTTCCTTACTTGGGATGTCGTGTGTCATAATATTTAGCTAGTATTAGCTGTGTTCAGATCTGGCATGAATGAAAGCTTTGCCAAAAACACGTGTAAGTTGCTTAGTGCGTACTCTACTTTGAAACACTATCTGGCTTTGGCCCCTTGACAGCTTTCTACCTAGAGTCTTGAGACACTTGGTTACTTTGTTGTCTTTGGTTTGGACATGGACAGTTTGATATTGCGTGAATATTCTTACATTATGATTCATACAAGAACATTTTTCAAAAACAAGTCAATAAGTAAACCAAATGTCATGATTCGTCTTAGACTCTTCTGCAAAACAGCAAAAGTTTGTGGTTTGTAATGCTTGTCCCGATGATCTTGTATTATATGGCTTAACTACTGATGAAACAACTGTATGGGAAGCTGTTTTTTTTTGCCTCTTTAGCTGCTGATCCAATTGTTTGTCATCTACATCATGGTCCAAATTTTATATTGCCTTTGTATAGAGAATCTAATATGGTTGAGTGATTGTTCCAGGATGATAATATTCGGAACCAGCGTGAAAATGTCGTACTTACCTTAGCCAATGCTCAGTCCCGGCTCAGCCTGCCCGTTGGGACAGAACCAGTGAGTTCTTCTACATTTTATTAGGCAAATTATCATCTGGTTCTTGATTTTGATAAGACCTTTTTATCCTGCTGATGTAATTCTCCATATTTTACTCCCTCTGGTCATAAATACATGACATTTGGACAAGTTTCAGTCAAACTTTTGAAACTTTGACCATCGATAACTTTTGAAATATTTAGTTTCAAAACATGAAAATTATAAGCGTGGATTTGTCTTGAAAAAATACTTTCATAATCTCATAAAACTTACTGGACTTTATAAATATATTCTAATCAAAAGTAGACCGTGCTATGTCCAAAATTTCTAGTATTTTTGACCGGAGGGAGTACTAAATATGCTTCATTTTGGACATTGACATGTTTTCCATTGTAGGATGTTTGAGATAGTAACAGTGTTTACCACAAACCCATTCTTGAAAATTGTATAACTGTAGCTGGATGTTTCACAATGGCCTTGCTGATGTATTTTTCATATATTGCTTAGCTTCATGAGACATTTATGTAAATCAAACTTGGTTAATAGAACAAAGAATGAAATTCTGAATAATCAGTTTTTGTGTTCATTAGTTGATCTGCATACAATTTAGAAGCCTGTTACTTGTCAATCTAGTTCTGCTAGTATAATTGTCTTATGAAACTGAAGTTTTGTCAAAGTAACTTCGAATCCTTAAGTAATTAATGAGTTGCACATAACAATTAATCACTAATGTCTAAGTTGATCGCTGTTGTGTAATGTGTTGCTAGTAAACCTCAGAGACTTGCCATGTATCTAATCTTTGTCAATAATCTTTTGTGTCCTTTTGTCAGTAAGTTCTCTGTTTATATATGCAACACACACTAAAAGGCCATTACTCTTGTAGAAAATTGATGAGAGGGCTGTCACAGAAGTTTTTTGCAAAGTTCTGGACAACTACATAAAATGGTGTAGGTACTTGGGCAAGCGACTTGCATGGACCAGGTAATTTAAATACTTGTGGGGAAGCTTTCTTCATGCATGCTATTATCTTGCAGGATGCTTACCAGTTACCACCTTTTTTTTTGGGTAGCCTTGAAGCAGTAAATAAGAACAGAAAAATCATATTGGTTGCTCTCTACTTTCTGGTTTGGGGTGAAGCTGCGAATGTTCGTTTTCTCCCAGAGTGCATATGTTACATTTTCCACAATGTGAGTCCCTTCCTGTCCAACCAAGTGATGGTCCTTTCTTATGGCACAGTTTCAGAGAGACATGATTTAGAAATGATTTTAGTATGACATATACCTTATGTCGATGGTCTTGTCAGTTTGTTGAGGATAAATGATATGGTTTAATGCAGTAAACATTTATCTTAGCTCTCCTTGGCAAGGTCCTCATTTTCATGTTTAATTTTGGATTGATGTAAGAATACCTGTTATATATTTGCACATTTCTAGCTAGTTGAATCATTTTGTTAATGATGGACTACTCGATCTTTTTGCTGAGCTGCCTTTCTTTCATGGAACATTAGTGTTCCGAGATAGCAATTGCTGTGCTACAAGATTGATGGAAGTTCGCTATGTGCCAAAAGTAGGTATCAGTTAGATATATTCTTTCTGTATTGTTCCTCACTTCTTGGTACAAAAATAGATTAGTTCATCTGATGGGAAAAAACACTCGCCTTGAGTAACCAAATTGCATTTATGTAAAAACTTGAGCTTTGGTTCCTTTCGTTGCCTGTGGTTGGATATATCCTTATCAGGGAAATAAGTCTGTATTTCTCTAGCCATGTTCTGTTGTACAATACTGCAGTAGCACAGTCTATTCAGCTTAATGACATTATTGGCATATTTTCAGATGGCAAAGGAACTCGATGGGGTTCTTGATTCATCTGAAGCTGAACCTGCAAAGAGTTGTCTTACCAGTGATGGTTCCACCTCATATCTGGAGAAAATAATCACTCCAATATATGAAACCATGGCGGCGGTAGGTTCATCTATTAAAGGTTCTATCTTGATTTACTTTTGTCTTAACTGGGCTGCTATTAGATCTAGATCATTACTGTTTCCCCACTTGTATTTCTGGGTGCATTTGGATTGACATGGATCCTTCCAAATTTCGGTATGAGGTCCAGTGCTACAACATATTCGCTGTGATCCGCCTTTAAGGTGTAATTGTGCTATCCAGGTTTCACTGAAAGATCAAATCAACTTTTTGGCATGCCGAGTTTAATGATGTAGTCCATTGGGTGTTTTAGCACTCTTTTGAATTTCAGCTTCAAACTCAAAATGTGTCAGCAGATAAATTATTTTTCCCTTTTGATTTGCTAAAATATTCTTATTTTTCTTGCTCTTAAGTCTTTAAGATGAATTTTAGCTGAAATTTTATGGTAGATCATTGGTTGAGTAAATGGAGAATTACATGTAGTTTACCCCAGAATTTTCATATTGATTTGGTGAACAAATTGAATCCTGATTACACAATTACACTGTAAAGACAGATTACACATGGTACATTGCATTTCTTGTGCTGTTTGGTGCTTCAAGATTTATAGGTTTACCAACTCTGTTTATTTTGTTAAAATTTATCAGTTTTTCACTCAATATATAGTTGGGTATATTTGAATTTAGAGGTCCTTGTGAGCCATGTTGCATTTATCTTATTCGTTTTACCTTTCATCTGCACATTAAGCTTTTCTCTAGGGTCAAATTAGCTAAATACATGCTCACTGCTTAACTGTCTGAGATATTTGGCCGCTGCATTGAAAGTTTTTCCATTTTTACCCTACACAGGAGGCTAACAATACTAATAATGGAAAAGCTGCACATTCTGCTTGGAGGAATTATGATGACTTCAATGAATATTTCTGGTTCGTCTTTAAACTTGCCTTTCTGCTATTTCTGCTTATATCCTTTTCTTTTCTGTCTTTTACTTTAATCGGTTGCATATTTGTAGGTCACGTTCATGTTTTAAGCTTGGTTGGCCACCTGCTGAGGGTTCCAAGTTTTTGCGCAAGCCTACTAAGAGGAAGCGTGTAAGTTAATCATGAATATTTTCCTAAAGAGATTAGTAGTTTTATTATATGTCACTTGGGACGTGCATACAATATGAGAAATATACTATACAGAATGTTATCACTTGAGGTTACTGTTTTTTTGTCAGCTAGTTTCTATCCTGGAGTGTTTCCTCAGTCTAATACTTGTTTGTGGTCGTGGATTTACCTTCATACATTAGTTTAATCACTTCCAATCTCGTTCGATCACATAATTTACACTCAAATATTCGAATTTGCAGTTGTAGTTTCTTGTCAGTAATCTTGTTGCTGTATATAATATATGTTCCAAAATTGGTCAATTCTACCATTCATTAATTTTATGTAAAAGGGTAAAGTCCAAATTACTCCCCTGAACTATGCATGTTGTCCGGATAATCCAACGAACTTTAAAACCGTTTATTTAACCCCCCATGTTTATTGTTTTTTATCACTTTTAACCCTAGGCTGTTTTGAACTCCGGTTTAGCTGACGTGGAAGGTGGTTTTTGCCCTCCTGTCCTGATCAGCACGCCGGTGTGGGTTTGAGCAGGGAGAGAGAGGGAGAGAAAATGGGGTCTCTACCCATTTCTAGCCGGACCCACCCGTTAGCCTCTTGCCTCCTCTTCCTGTTCCGCTCGGTCAGGACCTGGACGCCACGCGGTCGCCGCCGCCCTCGCACTGCCCATGCTGGCCAATGCCGTTGCGCTCCCTCTCACCTTATCCCCTCCCCCTCCCCCTCCCAGCACTCTCACTCCCTCTCTCCCTCACTTTTTCCTCACCGAGCACAGCAGCACCTAGAGGAGCCAAGCCGCCGTCGCTGAGTAGATCCACCATGTTGCCGACAAATCCGCCGTGCACGAGACCAAATCCGGCGAGTCCGAGCCGATAGGAGCACAGAGAAGTGTCCGGTGAAACTTCTCCGACGTTCTGTTTTGAAAATAGTATTAATCTACAACAACATAACCTTTTTGTCCCAAGCAAGTTGGCTAGAGAAGTAGAGATGAAACCCACCAAGAGTTGCCAGCAAAGCGGAAAATGTTATATAAAAGTATAAAAGAGCATTAATAATAACAATAATAGTAAGGGAGATTAAAAGCTAGGTCATGGTTCGGGCACACTTCTATCCAAGGACAATTCTCTGGGTATATTCCATCCTTTCAAGTCCCTCTGTACGAAAATAGTATGAATCTAATTTGAAAAATTGAGCTAGCTGAGTTGTGATGCTTTTCTGCTGATTCATTTATTCTGGTGCTTTGGGATGCAAAGAGAAAAGAGGTAGATGATTTGCTTACTTTTTTTGTGTATATGGAAAAGCTGTCCTCTTAAATTTAGAGAACTTTTGAAAGAGTATAATAAAAATAACATGGAGTCTCTTGAGCAAACATGGGGCCTTTTTTCTACTTATCTTCTTATTTTGTGAATATTTGGTGGTACGTGTGATTAAGAGGGAGACATTTTGATTAAATTAAATTGAATGCTTTTCTTGAATGTTGATCATTACTGTTTTCCATAATTATCAATCTTTTTTTACTTACAATTTCTACTTTTAATTCCTTATTTACAGACAGGAAAGACCAATTTTGTTGAGCATCGCACTTTTCTGCATTTGTACCGCAGTTTTCATCGCCTGTGGATTTTTCTACTATTAATGTTTCAGGTTAGTGGGTTTGGATTGTAATCAATCAAGAATAAATATATCAATAATGTATAATGCTAAAGATGATTCTTCTTTCTGATTGGTGATGCAGTGCTTAGCTGTTATTGCCTTTCACCATGGGAAGATAAACATTGATACCATCAAAATACTACTTAGCGCTGGGCCAGCCTTTTTCATACTAAACTTCATTGAGTGTATGTTCTCTAATTTATTATAATGACTTTTTACGCTTCTTTCCTAATTCATCGTATCTGTTCCTTTTTAATTTAATCTGGACTAGGATCTACTGATATTTATATGGTGCCCTTTATGTTTCCTATTTTATGGGTGCTCTGTTCTTTTGTAGGCTGCTTGGATGTGATACTCATGTTTGGTGCGTATAAGACAGCAAGAGGTTTTGCCATCTCGAGATTAGTTATCCGATTCCTTTGGTTAACTGCAGTTTCAACATTTGTAACTTATCTTTATGTGTGAGTATTCAGTTAGATTTTGTAGCTTTTTTCTGTTATTGTACAGTAAGTTACCTATTCACTTGAATGCTGAATGTTGAGCAGGAAAGTCTTGGAAGAAAAAAATGCAAGGAACTCTGATTCGACTTATTTCCGGATTTATGCTCTTGTTCTTGGTGGTTATGCCGCTGTTCGGATAATGTTTGCACTAATGGCCAAGATCCCAGCTTGTCACAGGCTCTCCAGTTTTTCTGATCGGTCACAGTTTTTCCAATTTTTCAAGTGGATATACCAGGTATGCGTATCTTCATCCTATATAGCTTGGAAAGATATTTTTATTATTGAATTATGCACTGATCTTGTTTCTCCTATTTGTTCTTAGGAGCGATATTATGTTGGAAGGGGACTTTATGAGAGTATAAGTGATTATGCTAGGTTCTTCTTTACCTTTTCACGATTTTCGAACATTGTGTTTGACACTCTTTAGTTTTTTTATACTGTCCGAGTTAAAATCTGGAGCATAACATTTCATTTGCGAATTTTAGCATCAAGATACAAATACCCAGATGCTGTATGAGAAATGTATTTTTTTTTCTCGAGTATTGTTTGTGAACTATGCTAAGAGTACAACAGTGTGTATAGAAAAATGAATCTATTAATGAGTATGTAAAAGACTCTATAGTCCTAACAAACTATACCTTGCGACCGCTGTTAATCCTCCTGGTTGAACCGTGAGCATACTGAGCATTTCATACTGAACTTCGCTTGTGGCCTTTGCTGTGCTACTTGCCTTCGCTTCAGGGGCTGATACATACATGCACTTATTGTGAAGCATAGGATTCAGTTAAAGTAGCCTGAGATACTCATGTGAGGGTGCAATAACTTCTTGACATTAGTGGTTATTGGCAATAGTCTGGTGTAATAACTTCCTGGTTACTGATAATAACCTAGATGTACATCCTCCAGTTTTTTACTACTTGCCAGCCTGTCATTTTGAATACTCACCAGCAGTTCTCTCAATGCTAAGTGGTCTGCACTGATTGTGTTCATCGTGCTGTCTTATTTACTTATGACGAATTGTCTTGTGCAGATATGTGATATTTTGGTTGGTCATACTGGCTTGCAAATTTACTTTCGCTTATTTTCTTCAGGTGGCTATAATCACATCTTTCAGAAACTTTGATGTTTGTTGTGTGATAAAAGATATTATGCTTACTTTGTCATTCACTTTTGCAGATTCGGCCTTTAGTTGAGCCAACCAATATAATAGTGCAACTCCATAATTTGCAGTATTCCTGGCATGATCTTGTATCGAAGGGTTAGTAAATCTGAAAATTATTACACTAACATCATTGCTCACTTGTTGCCACTAACTTTACTAAGATTATTATTACATTCTTATTTCTAAGCACATTACAGCAAAGCAACTATGATCCTCATAGCGTGTTCTTTTAGGTAATAACAATGCTTTGACTATTGTGAGTCTATGGGCACCAGTATTAGCTGTAAGTTCCCTATGCTAACCTGTAATTTTCTTTTATATAAACGAAAACACTCTCTTTTTTTTGTGAATAAAACGAAAATATCTGGAAATGATACATTATGTCCTTCTATTTGTATTTATAGATATACCTGATGGACATCCACATTTGGTACACTCTTTTAACTGCTCTTGTTGGTGGTGTTATGGGTGCTAGAGGTCGCCTTGGGGAGGTATAGGTTACTCTTTTATGTCTTGTTCCTGTTTGTGGATCCAAGTGCTATTAACTGTGCATACATTTCTCTTGATATGCAAACTGGATTATTATTCTGACATTTGCTAATATAATGCAGATTCGTTCAATAGAAATGCTTCATAAACGTTTTGAGAGCTTCCCAGAAGCTTTTGCTAAAACTCTTTCCCCTCAAAGGTTCTTAAACCTATTCTTTAAATTTATGTCATTCTGAGTGCTTATGGCTGAGGCCTTTGTTTGTGTGTTTATATCTGTTGTCAGTATAAATTGATTTGTATTTTTAGGTGTTTTTTTTTCTCACACTGATTCTATTTTACGCTGCAGGATATCTAGCAGACCAGTTGCTCAGGTAAATGAACACCTGTTCGTCACATACTGGTTTTAATACTTCCTTTAAAAGAATGGTTCTATTGCCTGACATTTTTAGCTTCTAGGTGCCTCTGCAGGGTTGGGCATCCTTGAAGCAATTTACTAATTTTTTGACCCAATAATTTGCATTTTTTTCAACCTAAGTTTTTTGAGGGTGGCGAGTGGGGCTCGAATGCGGGTGGCGCGGGCGCAACAATGCGCTCTGGCCAACCGTGCAGTTAGATTGAACATATTGTTGCTTTAGTGGTTCCTTCTCTATATGTTATCACAGTAGATTTGATAATTGATAGCCTTCTTGTTTTTGAAAATTCGGATATAAGTGTAGTGCAGTACTAAAGTTTTGATCACTCTTGACTTTAGGATTCGGAAATTACTAAGATGTATGCCTCGATATTTTCCCCCTTTTGGAATGAGATTATCAAGAGCTTGCGCGAAGAGGACTATGTCAGCAACAGGTGTGGTGGGGAATATTAATGGCTTATATCTTATATAGTTACCGTCTTCGCTTCAATATCATGGTGGAATTTCCTTTCAGGGAAATGGATTTGCTTATGATGCCAAGTAACTGTGGAAATTTAAGACTTGTACAGTGGCCATTGTTTCTTCTGACTAGCAAGGTATGAGATATCCTAGTTGAAATTAACTTGTCTTTGCAAGAACGAGTCTTATGCATATCAGGACCTGTTATTTGGCTGCTATCAATCTGTTGGTTGCTTCTTTTGTAGATCATGTTGGCGAATGACTATGCTTCTGACTGTAAAGACTCGCAGTATGAGCTATGGTATAGAATATCAAAAGATGAATACATGGCTTATGCCGTCAAGGAATGTTACTACAGTGCCGAAAGAATTCTTCACTCCTTAGTTGATGGTGAAGGGCAGCGCTGGTATGTTTTCTCACTAAACCATGAGGAATCTGATACTGACATCAAGGCTATTCAATGTTTTGTTCTAAGTCTCGTCTTTACTTAATTGTAATGCATATTGCTGTACATGTACAGGGTTGAAAGGCTTTTCAGAGATCTCAATGAAAGTATAACACAGAGTTCACTTTTAGTGACTATAAATCTCAAGAAGTTGCAGTATGTCCAGTCAAGGCTTACTGGTTTGACAGGTCTTCTGGTAAGATTGTTACCCTTTACTAGCATGTTCTGCATAATTTTTAGAATAACAGCTGAATGGAAGTGGTTTATTATGTCATGGTTATTGTTGAACTATTCCTATTTCGTCTATGTTTCATAAATTTATCATGAATGCATTTCTGATAAACTGAATGCCCATTAGATCCGCGATGAGACTGCTGGTCGTGCAGCTGGTGTTACAAAAGCTCTCCTTGAGCTCTATGAGGTTGTTACCCATGAATTTCTTGCGCAGAACCTGAGGTATGCTGTGAAAATCTTTTTCTTTCAACTGGAAAAGGATGCCAGGTCCATTTATTTTCCGTTGTAAATAAGCTCTTTCTTGTTGCAGGGAACAGTATGACACATGGCAATTATTATTAAGAGCTAGAAATGAAGGGCGCTTATTCTCTAAAATTTTCTGGCCAAAGGATCTAGAAATGGTACTTCTCTTATAAAACTAATTGAAAAATTCTTAGCTTTGATGCTGTTACTAATGTGATACTTTTATTTGTCCCTGCAGAAAGAACAGGTTAAGCGTTTACACTTACTTTTGACTGTCAAAGACTCTGCAGCCAACATTCCCAAAAATCTGGAAGCTCAGAGAAGATTACAATTTTTCACTAACTCTCTATTCATGGACATGCCAGCAGCAAAGCCTGTATCCGAGATGATCCCCTTTAGGTACTACAAATGCATTTAGTCTTCATCCTATCTCAAGGAATAAGGTCCTCTTAACACCTAATTTTCATGTGCAACAGTGTCTTTACCCCGTACTACAGTGAGACAGTACTATATAGCATGTCTGAGCTTTGTGTTGACAACGAAGACGGCATTTCCATACTTTTCTACCTTCAAAAGATATACCCTGGTGCTGTTTACATACTTAATTATGCACTTCTTATTTGCAAACTTTATTAGTCATGGCAGTTTTATTGTTTTTAGCAAAGCTACGCCCTGCCGTCCCCCCTCCCCCTCAAAAATAAAATAAAAAATAAATAGATAAATAAATAAATAAAATGGCTTCTTGTTTTCACATCAAATATGCTCTTATGTGGTTTGCAGATGAGTGGGCAAACTTCTTAGAACGAATTGGCCATGGTGACTCATCAGAAGATGATTTTAAGGATAGTTCAAGTGACACCTTGGAACTGCGTTTTTGGGTATCCTATCGTGGCCAAACTTTGGCAAGGACAGGTCAGTTTGTCGTTTCATTTCTTTGGTTACAATTAAATGCTTAAGTAGTAGAAAAATTGATGCGCAATAAAATGTTACTTGCTGCAGTGGTCCAAAAGCTTTATTTTGATATGCTTATTTGAATGGTTTTACCCTTTCTTTAATTGCTATGTTCCTTGACTTCTTATTCATTGAGGCAGTGCGTGGTATGATGTACTATAGAAGAGCCTTGATGTTACAAAGTTACCTCGAGAAGAGATACCTTGGAGGTGGGTGTGTAGTTTCCTGTTGTTTGTTACTTAATTCAACACATTTCTTATCTCTCTTCATCCTTGTGTTTCCTCTACCAGGTATTGAAGATGGCAATTCTGCAGCAGAATATATTGACACTCAAGGCTATGAGTTGTCTCCTGATGCACGGGCCCAAGCAGATATTAAGTTTACTTATGTTGTTTCATGCCAAATATACGGACAGCAGAAGCAAATGAAAAAACCTGAAGCTGCAGATATCACTCTCTTATTGCAGAGGTTAGTTGACCTTCTTGTATTTCCTGTTTATTTTACTGGTTTAAAAATATAAATAATCCTGAATTCTTGGTTTACCAGTTGAGTTCTTTTGTCTACTAGATGAGCTAGATTATTTTTTCTTCAAATTAACCCGAGGTTTCATAACTCTTAGCATGTTTCTGTTCTTGATTTTTGCTTGACACCTTTAAGGTCCTGTTTGGAACATGTGAATTTGCCCTAAAGCCGCCACGCTGAATAATGCTGATCACATTTTGTTTTAATTTGTAGAAATGAGGCCCTTCGAGTTGCTTTCATACATGAAGAGGATAGTGTATCAAACGGTGGGCATGCTATAAAAGAGTATTATTCCAAGCTAGTAAAAGCTGATGTTCATGGCAAAGATCAAGTCAGTCCATTTCTCCGAATTTATTGAATTATTCTTTTACCAATGTTGTGGTGCATTTGTCTTGCCTATCTGCAACCAATTACGAGCCTGTACCCATCCACCGGTCCCATCAAGCCAGTCTGAGTTATGATTGCTAGCTTACCACACTTGGCTCTTGAAAAAACATCAATAATTGATAAACTTATTTGGCCTGTGTTTTTCCTGGCTGGGTGGTCGGCCATGAATCAAGTGATAATTTCATCCTGATGCTCTACTGTTTCCACCTTTATTGTGAACATACCATGTGAGCCCCCCCACCCACCCCCAAAAAATAAAATAAATAAAACCCTTGTTCTGTGGTCTGGCAAATTTTTTCTCCTCTTGAATAAACTCATAGCACTATTTTTTCATGGTCATATGCTGAATTAGAGGTTAAAAGGAAGTCAGATTTTTTTGAATATTTTTTTTCGAAAAAGAGTAGGAAAAGTTTCTTGCATCAATAAAAGATAACACTGTTTCATCATGTTTCCTGTGAGCTGCCACTTCTGCACCTTTTGTAGTCGTTCTCCTTTACCATTGTTAAGATAGCGCACCAATTCCCACCGTTAGTAACTACAAATGCTACTGTAGCTTTAACCCACTGATATGTACCAACATGGTCACCTTCATTTTTGCTAAAGCATTGCTGAGAAGACGGTGCATCTTTAGCTTGCGTGCATATATTGTTCCTCAGATTTATGTGCTACTAATTTTATCGTATTTTCTGTTTCAATGTTACTTAAATCACAACTAAGAAAGTAAAGAAACAGATTTTTATTTGCTGCAATCTTGTCAGGCATAATGCTTTTTATTGATGTTGCTTTTGCTTAGCATCTTATGCTTTATCTTTCCATCCTGTTACACATATAGGAAATATACTCCATTAAACTGCCTGGGAACCCCAAGCTTGGTGAGGGGAAACCTGAAAATCAAAACCATGCTATAATCTTCACTCGAGGAGATGCAATACAGACTATCGATATGAATCAGGTATTCCCACCCCCCCTTCAGTGTTAATAGTAACCTTAAGTTTTTGTTAACAGACATGTAATTCTTAATCTCCTTGCAGAATGTATTACTAGTATTTGCATAGATTATTCCTTGTTAGTTTTTTTTGTGGGATATAATGGATTTTAGCAATTCTATATAACACATTCCCGTAAAACATATTTATTGCTTTTTTTAGGTTTGTTCATTGGTCATGCAGTTTTTAAGAATGTCTTTCAAGGTATATATATGCTGAGCTATCCATGACTGATGGATTGTGTTAGGTCCTGTTCACGCTTGGGACATGGATGGATTAGATTCAAAGGGTTGTGAGAATCACTAAACCCTTTTTTTTCCCCATGAAGATGGATACTCCACCTTTTTTTTTTTTTAAACTTGATTGTGCTTTTTCATGGGGGAAGCATCTAGAGCAAACACATGTTTGGGTGCTAATATGCTGCCTCGTCATCTGAGCCACTACACGAGGCATGGATGGATTAGATTCAAAGGGTTGTGAGAATCACTAAACCCTTCACAGAAGGAGATAGACATGAGACCCACCTCACTTTCCACCGAATGTGATCTGCCCACATTATCTCATCCAACGGCTGGCCACACATGAGTTTATGTGTGAGCACTTGGATGAGGATGAACTGGATACTTCCCATTCTCCATATACATGTCAGCGAGTATAGATTCCTTTTTTTAGAACAACATTAGAGAAATTTGAGATGTCCCTTTGTAACCTTGACTGACAAAAATTCCCACGTAGGATAACTACTTGGAAGAGGCAATGAAAATGAGAAATTTGCTTGAAGACTTTGTAACCTTGACTGACAAAAATTCCCATGTAGGATAACTACTTGGAAGAGGCAATGAAAATGAGAAATTTGCTTGAAGAATTCCGTAATGTTCGTGGAAACCATGGCATTCGGAATCCGACGATTCTTGGTGTGAGGGAGCATGTCTTCACGGGGAGGTCATTATTTATCTAATCTCACATATTTACCATTTATTGACTTGACTATATGTTTCTGTATTGACCTGTTCTATTTCATTTCTGCTACAGTGTCTCTTCGCTGGCGTCATTTATGTCAAATCAGGAAACTAGTTTTGTTACTTTGGGGCAACGCGTTCTTGCTTACCTCAAGTGAGTAAATATTGTCAACAATATGATACGGAATAATCTCTAGCTGTCTTTCTTGCTACATTCTCGCTTTTAGCACGGAATCTGTGACAATAATTTCAAACTGACAAACTTACTGGTGAAATATTATCCTTCTCCAGGGTTCGGATGCACTATGGACATCCTGATGTTTTTGATCGGATATTTCATATAACCCGAGGCGGCATTAGCAAGGCATCCCGGGTGATTAATATAAGTGAAGATATATATGCTGGTGGGTATTTTGTATCCTTTGCATTTTAGTTTCATCATGAGTTTGACATGGTGGCAGCAGTGTTCATTTGCAACCTTGCAAGCACTCATGACTGTGTAGGTTGCTTTTGATGCTTGGAACAGGGATTTGTGGTCCTTAAAGAAAAGAGTTGCAACTTAAAGTTATTTGGACAAAACTGGGAGATTTTCCTTGCAATAAGCCTTTTCTTTTTCTGTTCCTTTTTTTCTGAATTTTCTTTTAGAAAATTGTAATTTAGCTTTGTGTGTGAGAGAGGCCTATTTCTATTACTAAAAATTTGGCACTATTATTCAATGTCCTTTTTAGATTCTTTTTCATGTAATACCCAGAAGGTATGATTACACAATTATATTGTTGATGTATACCACACTTATTCTAATTCTAGGAGAACATGTTTACCTAATGCAATGCCTTCGGGATGTCTCTCCCCTTGGGTCGAGTTCTTTTTTTTTAATATAAGGGATGCGGGCTCTTGCAATATCATCACTATTTTTGTTATTTGTATCACACTAGCTACGATGAGTTGTAGTCTGTAGATAACTAAAAACTAGTTCAGATCACTTTTTCATATTGGATACTCGGAACTCTTTCAAAGATAAATTTTTAAGTGTTACCATTCTGCAGGATTCAATTCGACTCTGCGCCAGGGGAACATCACACACCATGAATATATCCAGGTTAAGATTTTAAGTTCACTTGTTACTCCAAAAGTAAGGCATGAACAATATGCACTGCTCACTTGTGTTAGGAATATAGAGTCCTTATCTATTACGTATAGGTTAGGTTACTAGAGTCCTTATCCTGTACTCCCTTATGTACTCTGTATATTGTCCCCAGGGGTTACTATTGAATAGAAGTTGCTATTCCTAACATGATATATAGAGCCAAAATTAGGGTTAGGGTTGCGTGTTGCAACTTCCACGATGTTCCTCCTGTTCCGATCTAGCGTCTCCACTGTTCCCTCCGTCTCTTCCTTCACCCAATTTTGTGTCTTTGGTTATGAAACACACATGAGAATTTCCCTTAAGATTCCGTAATATTCGTGGTTATTCGACTCAATAGGACATGTGCACTTGCATAAATTTGCGATTGAAGATAATAATATGTGCATTACAAGACAAGTGAAACCAACATAGATAATACACGTATCTGTATCGATTCTTATGTTGTATTAGTGCATACATAATATTCTTTGGGCACACAAATTTGCAAGTACACATGTGCACACATGTTTGCATTTGCTTAATGGGTGCATTATGTCCATATTTGCTATTCGTAGAAGTTTATATGCCAGAAGGGAATAAAAAACTGTCCTGCGTTCCAGGTTGGGAAGGGCCGGGATGTTGGCTTGAACCAAATTGCACTTTTTGAGGGGAAAGTCGCTGGAGGTAACGGTGAGCAAGTTCTCAGTCGAGATGTGTACCGTCTAGGCCAGTTATTTGACTTCTTCAGGATGCTGACCTTCTTTTTCACCACCGTTGGTTATTATGTCTGCACAATGGTACTCCCCGACCTCCTTCCCTCCCTCGCTCCCTTTGCACATGGGTTTACTATGTGATTGGTGGGTTCTTTCTGTAGCATCTTATGTGTTTTTTAGATATCACATCAGTTCATTTTGAATAGGTGCATCTAAATGAGTCAGTTGATTATGATAGTGTGCTGGTAAATGGGTTTAGATGGTGTCTGGTTGGCTTATTTTATGTATCTGCTACCCATTTTCATGTTGTTTAATTATGACAAGTTTGTTGACTTGCATATTCATTTGTGCATGCAGATGACTGTTCTAACTGTGTACTTCTTCTTGTACGGAAGGGTGTATCTGGTAAGTACTTCAAAATTTCAATGTGATGCTCCTGGTTGATGCAGATTCCTCTTAATGTTGTTTCTTTTCTGTTTTGTATAATTTGACCGAGACTTGCTATTGTAATTTTCAGGCACTCTCTGGACTTGACTACTCAATATCTCGCCAAGCTAGGTTTCTGGGGAATACTGCACTTGATGCTGCTCTGAATGCTCAATTTTTGGTCCAGATTGGTATTTTTACAGCAGTACCAATGTTAATGTGTTTTATTTTGGAGCTGGGCCTGATGAAGGTGGACTCTATATATCTTTTAGAAAAGAATGTGCTTTTTAGTTTTTACAGGGGTAGTCGTAAACTCGTAATCACATCGTAATTTTCATCTTGTGCAGGCTGTTTTCAGTTTTATTACAATGCAACTACAGTTTTGCTCAGTCTTTTTCACCTTTTCACTTGGAACTAGAACACATTACTTTGGTAGAACAATCCTTCATGGTGGTGCAAAGGTACACATGCTAATATCTTACAACTACTTGCTAGAATTCAGCTGACAGTTTCCTTTATGCAGTATCGTGCTACTGGAAGAGGTTTTGTTGTACGCCACATAAAGTTTGCTGAAAATTATAGGCTCTATTCTCGAAGCCACTTTGTCAAAGCGTAAGTTGCCACTTTACAAAGTAGTCAAAAAAATTCTTTCAGGAAGTTGAGCTGTATTAGTAATGGCCACACAAACCTATCTTCATTAAATGGACAATAGAGCTACTTTATGTTGATTATATTCCTTTTGTAGTATGTTTTATTACTGTGCCAAATGCCTACTGGAGTTATCAGGCAAGATGTATTGTTTGAAAGTTTTTTTTTTCTCGAACCAGCAGGAGAGTTGTCTATCATTATATTAAGAATAGAGAGAACAACAAAACAAAACAAAAGGTCCACACAACATCAAAAGAAAAATGAAACAGAAAAACTAAGAAACAGGACCACCCAGACTAGCAAGCTAAGAACCCCCAAGCACCAACATGGAGGAGCCCAACCAGCACAGAAACTACGCTAGTAGCTCCGACAGACCCTTGGCGGTTGGTGCCTGCTGAAGCCCAAAGAGTAGCTTCCACCCAGATGTCATTTACCAACTTTCTCACGCCCGGCCTTGCATCCTTGAATGCATGAAATCTGAAACATGAAATAAAAAATATGATTGTGACGTCTTTTTTGTTTGGAAAAAATATGATTGTACTCATGTGTTGACACTGGTGAGGAAAAGGCTGGGTTTCTGCGCATAGAAAGGTTCAGAACCACACCTGGAAACACTGGATATATGTTTTCTTGAACGTTTTAGAGATTTGATACAGCAAATGGAATCCTTAATTCTAGTTAAGTGTGCCTGCTAGCATTACTTTATGATCCATCTGAAAGATATTTTTATTGCAGGTTTGAGGTTGCTCTCCTCCTCATCATTTACATTGCGTATGGCTACATGAAGGGGGGTTCATCTTCCTTTATCCTGATAACTATCAGTAGTTGGTTCCTTGTTATTTCCTGGCTTTTTGCCCCATACATTTTCAACCCTTCTGGTTTCGAGTGGCAAAAGTATGTTTCGTTCAATCCTAGCTTTGAATTCTTTGTCCTTTAAATTAGTTGCCTTTGAAGCAAGATGCTCATCAATTGGAGAAATTGAAAGTTTGGTTATTACTTTTCATTGTGGACAAGAAACACTATATGTGATGAATTATTTTCTCTAGAAATATTGGGAGGTTATGTGTGCACTGTCATTAAAGTTAGTTTTAAGATTATGCTTGTGTTTGCCTAAGATACATGTATGCTGGATAACTTATTTTTCATAGTAATACTAATACATTCTCATAATGTACATGCACCTAATTTTGCATATTTGATATTACTTTCCCCCTTTTATTGACTGCCATTTTGGTAAATCAGGACCGTTGAGGACTTTGACGACTGGACAAATTGGCTACTTTATAAAGGTGGAGTTGGTGTAAAAGGCGACAATAGTTGGGAATCCTGGTGGGATGAGGAGCAGGTCCGTAACATCGTGTGTGTTTGAACTATATGTTTGTTCTAACCCTGGGTGGTTCGTTCTTTTTACTTGTAACACTGCTTTATTAAATTTATTTGAATCTATTTCTACAGGCTCATATCCAGACATTTAGAGGGCGTATCCTAGAGACAATCCTGAGCCTCAGATTCCTCATGTTTCAGTATGGCATTGTCTACAAACTTAAAATTACAGAGCATAATACTTCCCTTGCAGTAAGTTGAGCTCTCTCAATTAGTATTTCCGTACTGTAGAATCTTCAATTTGTTCTGCTAACTAATTATTCGTTGGCACTAAATCTTTTATTAAGAATCCGCATGTGTGTGTGTGTGTGGATTCACTTCTTATCTCCTTGATGCTGATTGCATAGCTGATCAGTGGTGCGGTAGCTCTTGTATGTGTGTAGGAAATTAAGAATGATTATAGTGATGCACCAGTCCTCCAAAGTAAAGGAGGAATCTGTATGGGAGTACAATTAGTACGGGGATCCTTTAGCCTCACTTTCGAAGTCCTAATAGAATTAACCAAGTAGGATAAGGATCACCCTTGTTACAGTCTGGACCTAAAATACTTGCTTTGCGCTTTTGTTAATATGTGGAATGGAACACATAATTTCGTCTTACAATATTTACCGCACCTCATGTCCTCATCATTTTTTTCCTTTTAATTCTTTAGAGAGAGGGCAGCCCAACTTTTATAGAAAGTCAATTAAAGGTTGTACAGCATCAATGCTGGGTCACCAGCTCACAAAGTATAAACTGAACAGCCAAACCTGGATCAAAGACTACCCTCCTACAGGCATTAAAACTATTAAATGAAGCAACAATCAGTCCAAAGTTCATCCCCAAGACAGAAGAAACATTATTTTGTTATGAATTTTGTTGTCGAAGTGGATATGCTCAATTTAAGCAACATAAATAAAATTATTACATGGCATGCTTTACTGAAGGACTACCAACCGAGTTTCTTTCTTACTAATGTTTGTTACTGTCCAGGTTTATGGCTTCTCGTGGATTGCACTTCTTGTTTTGGTTCTCCTTTTTAAGGTTTGTCATGTTAATTCTTTGGACTTCAATATATTTCATGGTTTAACGGACAAACTCTGAGCTAAACTTTTGTCCTGTTGTGTTTCAGCTTTTTACTGCAACTCCGAAGAAGTCAACTGCCTTGCCGACATTTGTCCGGTTTCTACAGGGCGTCCTTGCTCTTGGGCTTATTGCGGGGATTGCCCTACTTATTGTATTCACACGGTTTACAATTGCTGATTTATTTGCAAGTGCACTTGCTTTTATAGCAACTGGTTGGTGTGTCTTATGTGTAAGTAAAACAACCTTCTTATTTCCTTTTAATTTTCTAAATACTTGTATTATATTAGTCTGCTACTTAATCGAAGCAAAAGTGGAGTATTACAATTACTGAATTGAGTAGAATGGTTGGCAACTTACCTGGTGCCATGATCGTATGGCTCTTTAATGTCAGCGTAGTGAATTGATCATAGTGTTAGATTAACTATACTTTTTTTTTTCTAACTTGTCTTCTTTTCAGTTGATTTTCCATTTTTTTTCAGTTTCCAACTTTTCTGAAAATATACAGTTGATGCTGAAGAATGTATTCCAACGTATCATTGCCTTATAATGCCAAAATGTCATTAATACTTGTGTAGATAACTTTGTTAGTTAATCACAGGCCTGGTGAAATCTCGAGTTTACCGTTAGATGAGATAGAAGAACATGCGTGTACTGGATTATATAAATTTATAGTAAGCGACAGTATCCTGGCATATGCAAGTGCATGTGCTCGAGTCATAACAGTATCTATACTTCCTGATTTGACACATTTAGCCACATGCCTTAATAGCTTTTTACTTGTCATGGCAGCTGGCCATCACGTGGAAGAGGGTAGCGAAAACACTTGGGCTATGGGACTCTGTCCGTGAGATTGCTCGGATGTATGATGCAGGAATGGGTGCCCTCATTTTTGTGCCCATTGTGTTCTTCTCATGGTTCCCTTTCGTGTCCACATTTCAGTCACGTATCCTGTTCAATCAAGCATTTAGCCGTGGTCTGGAGATCTCCCTCATCTTGGCTGGAAACAAGGCGAATCAGCAGACATGAAAAGCCTCGTCTTTGCATCGACTGTATGCTTTTGTTGTACATTCTTGGAATTAGTGAGGGTTGCTTGCTTAGTTTGAACAAGTTAGTGAAGGGTTACTCAGTTTGAACAGCAGCCTATGTACATACTTGCCTCTATTTTTTGGACACTAATATGTTGAGAAAGAGCTATGGCAGTCTTGATGTGTCACTATTGTAACTGAGCAGATGTACGTTCAACTGGTTTAACACTAAATCTTTTACTATGGATGATCGAGCAGCAGCACGTTGCATCCATCCATGTTAGGGTTGAGTAACGAACAGTCAGTGACAAAACGTTCTGGATGGCTTTGCTGAAACGCTGCCCAGAACCTCCAAGCTGTTTACTTCTCGGGGAGTGCACTCCAGCCTCTTTTAACTGTTTTATTCTTGAGTATGACGTGCTGACATGTAACCTGCCTCGAGGCAAACCAGATGGCTGTGGAGCCTGAAGTTCTCGTGGACATTTTGTCTGCGCGGCCATTGATCGTAGGCTAATACTAACTCTGTTGCTTGCAGTGCTATGTTGAACCTCTTTGATGAATGCCATCTGTTCAGCTGATCGATTTCTGGATTCTGGTAACCTGTGTCTAAAGCTCGGAGCATCTGTCGTCCTTTGGGCAATAAGACTAACACGAATTTGCTTGCTATGGTTGCATTGCAGCATCACAGGAGAAACGGAGGCGTCGCTCCGAGGAATCCACTAGGTAATCATGAGCCGGTGTGGTCCTTGACTCGTTGTCATTTCTTGCTGCCCTGCTTTTCTTGGGCATCTTCTAAATCTGTTCCCGTCTCATTGGCACTCGAGGAATCAGCGGTTGTGTGCACGCCATATGCCATCAGCAGGAGTAACTAAGGACATGCATGTCCTCATGGCCGTTTCCATTGATGTTGTTTATCAAGGTCAGTTACTTAGCTTGTGCGGTTGCCTTCCCTCTTGACATTTTAAAACTCCCATGCATTGCCTACTTCATAACCTGTAGAAATGAGGGCCAGAGGGCAGATGAACGTCAGCACGTAGGCACAATAAACAAGTAACGTAGGGATCTGAAGTATACGGTTCCTCTTCCTTGTGAAATAGGCAGATACTGGAGAAGTCCTCATACCAGATTTTTTTATGTCATGACCCAGGTCCCAGATCCACCAGAACAAACAACGAGTGAGGGGCACATGTGTGTATCATGTGCCGACACTGACAGGGGTTGTGGCCCAGCTACTGTCATTGTCACCTCTTGCGGTTCACCACTCGGATCGGCAAAAGGGGCCGCGAAACTGAATTACAGGCTAGTGATGCAATGCTTCCCTCCAGAGTCCACACAGAAGACCTCATGCTTGCCGAGAGGCACAAGTCGTCCTGCATATATCTCATTCTGATGAGTTCCGATGGGCTCACTCACCATCGTGGACACTAGTGTTTTGGCCTGCATCTCTTGTGCCAAGTTTTCTTCTCATGTTGTGTTGTGATACTTGGTATCTACATCAGAAACTGAGATGCTGATCTAAAATGGTGCACCGCACATTCAAATGATCAAGGGGATCACCAGGAACCAGCTTCTAATCACCTTGGTCTAATAAAAAGTTATGATTCTAAATAGCATTAGCGTTTTCTACATGTATTCCAACAGTTACCAAATAACTTAGGGCAAGAACTTCTTGGGCATAAACGTTAGCCACATGTCATGATTTTTCCCCATTCTGTCTCAGCATGCACGCCGGCAAGTTCTTCACCACACGCCTACGCCTTGAATGTCTGAATCACTGTAAGATAAAAACGGTCTAAACAGAAGCTGATAAAGTGACAAGTTTGTGATTGTTTTGTCAGATTTCAGACAGCCATCATATCGCCATATTGGCCGTTTGCATCACCCGCATTGTGGCTGTACTTTTTTTGCACATTGATGGTTCTGTGCAAGCAACACTTGCCGACGCAATATGCAGCCTTCTGTCTGCCTGGTAAAATTTCTACTCTATTACAAACACCTTTTGAATAGGGGCATTTAGGAAAAGATTTGGTAAGCGTGCATGCATGAGGTCCTACAAACTGACTGTTTTACCACGTGAAGGATTGAAACACCTTTTGATCAAGATGATCGACCGAATGATGTCTGTTGATCATCATCTCTTACTATTTACCTAAACCATTTTACCCCGTGCGGAACTGAAACACCTTTTCTTTTTCGCTGGCGACTAAAGCTTACGGTGATTAAATCATGGGTGACGTTCTTCTGCCAGTGAAATGGGTTGGAAAGAAGTCTACGATTTACTCTATCAACTCTAATTATTCTGTAACAACATCAAGCTGTACGGAAAGCCAGGCGTGTGCTTCTATACTTCTCTAGATAAACATGCTCGTATTCTAATATCAGTGAGAGGGGTGCCTGACCGACTGTCGCATTTTTCCTTCAAGAATGATCATGCGGGTGAAATTAAATGCCAGTAATAATCTCTTGCAACAAGTTAACATGCAGAATTATTGCAAAATGAGTTTTACTGGGCTTATGGAAAGATATATGGAACTGTAAAATATGTTAACTTGTAGTATCACCTCTTGTGGGATATGATCACGATAGAGCATTTTCAATAGTGTGTCATATTTGGCCCCCTTTTCTTCATTGATGATGCAATAAGGTTGAGAGTGAGAGAGGGCTTTAGGTTGGAACACACCATTATTCTTGCGAAAGGTAGGTATGTGGTTGTTCCTTTCTAGGTCCATGGTTTACCTACTAAATATCTTGCCATCCCTTGTGGGGCAAGGCTTTTTGGCTCCGTGAATATGCTGCCACCCTGTTATCCTCTTGAACACTCATGCGCATTACATTAATTGCATGACAAATAGGATTCATATGAAGGTCAACCTTAGCTTTATGATGTGGTAATAGTATGCTTCATTTTTCAGGGTAACTGGTGAAGAAGTCGCCATTGATCAGGTCAATGTGAGTTTCCTGGAAAAGACCACGTGTTAAGTCTGTTGCTAGATTTGCATGTGTGTTCATTCTGTGGAGCAGTGGCAGAGTGTGTATTGACCAACCCAAGATAATTTCATAGAACCAGGGAATTCCAACGTGTATATTTTTGGTCAAATGATTAGTTTGTGGCTTGTTAACAAGATCATACGCTTATGGACGTACTTTAGATTGCGATGAAAGAGAACAATCAATCTATTCACGTTTTCTTACTTGCTAATCTGGGAATATCAAGTGATTTTAGACTGTAGAAACCCTGGTTTGATCAGCTAGTCTCGGTCAAAGCAGTACCGTAAAAATCGCATGCGTACATGAGTGATGATCACCTCTTTCTCGGTTAATGCAGAGAGGAAGAAGACGTCACTATTATTGCAAACTTACCGAGTGGACCAAATGCATGTCGACTAGATAGGTTATTGAGGTGGCATGCAAGGAATGGGGTTTCAATCCAAGTCTACTGTCATATCTTTCAGGTACAGCCAATGAAAAGTTTGCTACTTCTGGTAAGCTAATCATGTTTGTCATTTTGTCTGAAACGAAAGTTGCAGAATCTGCAGTGACCAATGCAATCCGTAACATTTTAAAAATCTGAGACCACGGGGAGCTAGCAAGTCTCACTTTGAATGATTGATACATTAGTTGGTCAAAGCAAATCTTGTATGGTTGGTTATCCCATGTCACAGGTGCATGCGCTGTTTCCTTGCGAGTAGGAGCTCGATTACCCTTTTCTCATTTCAAAAGTTGCATAATTTCATGAATTCAAATTGCACGGTATGCAGCAAAAGTTTTGGTTTGACACATCACTACTGAATAAAATAATGTGTTATTTCTCACGTCACCTCTTCCCTCTACTCTCCTTATATTTAATAAAAACTCTTAAAATTCGAATAATTTATCTATTTTTATCATTCACTCTCGTCCTTTAACCTTCCCGTCTCGTTACCAGCTACGAATATAGGACATATTTTACTAATAAAAAAAATTAGGAAGAAAATTAGCGGATAATATGCTAATCCTTTTTCGGATCCTATCTAAAATCAAACTATGCATTGCTCTCAACATATTTGTTCAACGACGCTTCCATAACAATCTACATCTTCATATTTTAAATTTATATTTTATATTACTACGTCCAATATTTACTTTTCATTTCAACGGACGCCCCCTTAGCTAGTCGGTAGTCAAAATGTCAAGTTGACCATGCACTGCAGCCATCATATGCATTTTCTATCGTTCTTTTCTTCGGGTAGGTAAATCTGTGGATGTCACCATGTACTTGTGGACAGGATTGCATTGGTGGCACGCCAAGAATTCTTGGGATTCAGGTCTCCTGCCGCGCATCTTTTCAGGTAGCAGCATAGAGTTAGAAACTTCGTCTAACTTTGCTTTTGCATCAACAGGCTATTAATTCAGCCGGAGCATAAAGTTTAGGAGAATTAATCTGAAATAATAAACGTATTAGTTAAAGCATATCTACATGTAATCTCACCTGCACCCGATGTCTATCAGCACCATTAGTGTTTGCTTGTCAGATTACTCCATCTGCCACTTCTGTAGATGTCGTACTTGTATCTGTAATCTGTTTCTCTAATCAGCTTAACCATATGGTCAAATAAACGGTGGCTAAGAGTCATTTCCCTCCAATACAAGCTGCCTGCAGCTGACAGGCAAAAAGGGGTTGCATGCATCTTTTCCTTGCACTTGTCCTTCCTTCCATCGACAAGTGTCGTAGGAACTCGATCAGGTCTGAGACCCAGTAGTGCAAGGCTAAAACATATGAAAGTCACTCTAGACTTCCTGAAACAGCCAAACATCAGACGCAACCTGAGCCGTTCAACAATTAACCGTACTTAGTCCGGGCGTTTGTCCCTTGCCACACCTGTACATGTCACCATCTGACATGATTAGAGAGCGAGAGGAGAAATTTCTTGACACGTCGCAGACTAAATGAACAATAGAATTCACCACAGCTGCTAGCTAGCTCTTTTGAAAGGTTATTCTGAACGTAGTAAAAATATTTAGTTTTACAATTTACGCCCTCTACTTTCTTAACAAAATTAGCATGGTTGGACTGTTAACGACGATAGAGAGGATATACCAAAATTTTTGGACTAGTTTAAAAGGGTAGGTTTAACTCTGATCACTTTTTCAATTCATAAAGCAGCAGCTTGTTAGCTTTACTGAAAAAATATGGATTGTATAAGCACACATAGAATAGAATAGGGCTGCTAAAAGGATGCCATGCTAGATGAGAGTATGTATGCATGCTAAGGACAGTCAATGACTTGTCACGTCAGAAAATGAGTTCTACCTACTGCTAACTAATTGCAGTGACTTGTGTTCCAGGAGTAGAGAAATAAAAGAATTAATATTGCTAAATTATCCGAACCCAAGACATCACACACATTTAGGTGCTGCCATTTTAGCTAAAAGTACACTCAAGTAGTTCATGATATTTCCACTTCCATTCTAAAGTTGGAATCTGGAAAAGAATACATGCACAAGCAAACAAGACATGTCAAAACAGTTCAAGCGTATTGGGGAAGTACATGCATGTTTTTTTTTTTTTGCTTTTGTGTCATGTTGAAATGACATGTACAAACAAAACATCTTTTGAACATAAGATATTAATTTACCTCTGTTATGAATTTAAGATGGATTAGATTAACATTAGGTAGCTTAATTTGTGTTTAATCTATCAAACGATGATTGACACGTATAAGCTAGTTTATTTTACAGCACTCAACTGCTTTTGGACTGGTCAGTGATAATCAGGAGCAAGCATGCATGCATCCATGCATGCCATCGGATTTCTAGAAGATTAGGGTAACTTTCTCTACTTTCACAAGGCATACATGCACCCATCCTTCTCCAACTCCAACTAACTATTTTTTTAATCTTATACCGTTTACATGCATGTTATCATATGCATCTACCCTGGTTAGTGACGTGTCTACTAGTCGATCAATTCTCCTCAAACAAGCAACCTCGTTTTGGAAAGACCCGGCAAGTCACATATGCATGCATGGTAGGGCTATCTAAGCAGGTGGGCCATGCTGCCATTTCCTGCGTGTTTATCTATTGATTGTAACATTTACTTTAGAACATGCATGTTGACACATATAATCACCATAATTAAGTTATCCTTGCTGAGAAAATGTCCCATCGCGTCCCACTGTGAACTAAATAGAGTACTGTTATTACTAAAAACTCATACAATTAATTATCTTCTTCAAATATATGTGTTTTTTATGATATAAATGTACTAAAAGTACATGATATATCATATACGTGAGACTATGTTTCAATTTCAGTGGTCATATATATAGTTTAAATTTGTTGCAAATAGGCAGGGGGAGATTGAAAAATGGTCCCTCGAAGTGGAACCTAAAAAAAGTCAATTAGAAAGGATGCCGTTGACAATATAGCATTGCAGACTGACAACTCCCAATTCTTTTATCAATATTATGACGACCCAAGTTTAGCTTCATCTCTCAAGTAACATGCATTGTAGTAAATCGTTTGCAACAAGTACATATGAATAATCACACTTGGGAGTGGAAAAGGAAAGGTCTTTTAATTTATGTCACAAGCTAATCAGCACACATATCCTCCTTGTCAAGGCAAAGGGAAAAAACTACAAAAACAAATTAGAAACATTGAAGTGAGTTTACATGTCATTATGTCGATCTTTCTTTGTACATAGCTATAAGTGGATCACCAAACCCGGCCACCTTTTGTCCTATCAACAAACAAACTTCACATCTCCGAAGAAGTGTGCAACCAACCCAAAGAAACTCTCTCGATCTTTTAAACTTTCTTATTCTTCATCTCCTATGAAATATTTATGTCCTTTCTTCTCACAGTTGATCATTCGGGTTCAAAAATGACATTTGCCTGCGCGCGCAAAAAATCAAGAAAATGGTGAGAGATAAGTAAACTGTATTTAATTTAGTAATTAAAAAGCCTAGCTACTAATTAATATATCTCGAGCTAGAAATTAGGAAAAATAATGTTGATGGGAGAGGAGAGCTACTCACTCTAGCAATTCCTTCCAATTGTCGTTGTTGAGGTCATCCAGGTAATTCAGGTTCTCCAGCCCGACGAACGGGCTCGACGCCGGCGTCTCCTCACAAGGCGTCGTGCCGCCACCGCTTCCGCAACCAGCATTACACTCCTCCGCCACTACCAACGGTGGCGCCATGGCTGCCGTCATATTGCTCCCGCTCGGCCCACTGCGCCCGAGCTGCATCGGGCTCAGCCCGTCCGTGGCGAGGGCGCTCCCGGCACCGCCAGTACTGAAACCGTTCAACATCCCGACGAAGGAGGACATCCCCGGCTCGACGGGCGGCACTATGGTCAACGCCGGCAGGTTTAGCAGGCCATCGTACTGGACCCTGCCTGGGTGCGGTGGGCCAATGGCGGCGAGGAGAGCCATGAGGTCGACGCTGGGTGCGGTGGCGGTGGCGGTGGTGAGCGCGTGGACGAGGGCCTGGAGTAGCTGGAACTTGGCGGCGTCGGCCTGGAGCTTGAGGGCGTTGATGTCCCACGTGTTGTGCGCGGCGGCGGCGGCGGCGGCGGCGAGGAGGTTGGGGAAGCCGTCGAGGAGGTTGAGGTCGGTGCGCGGGCGGTGCGTGACTGGGTCGATGCCCATGCCGAGGAGCTTCTTGCGGAGGTGCGTGTTCCAGTAGTTCTTGATCTCGTTGTCCGTCCTGCCCGGCAGCTTCGTCGCTATAGACGACCACCTGTTTATAAGCTGATGAGGAAATATGCATGGCTAGCCTATACTAATTAATTAATTAATGAGCTAGCTAGGCGTTAGCTAGTAAGTATCGAGGATGGCCGGCGTACTTGTTTCCGAGCATGGCGTGGTGGTTGATGATGATCTTCTCCTCCTCGTCGGTGAAGTGGCCGCGCTTGATGTCGGGGCGGAGGTAGTTGGTCCAGCGGAGGCGGCAGCTCTTGCCGCAGCGGTTTAGGCCGGCGAGCTTGGGGAGGCGGCGCCAGCTGCCAAGGCCGTTCTTCTGGATGTAGTCCACCAGCAGCTTGTCCTCCTCCGGCGTCCAAGGGCCCTTCTTCACCCCGGCGTCCTGGTCGCAGCACGGTGACCTCCCCATCGCAACTGTATCCTGCACGCATGCATGCTACAATCTTAGCATACATTTATATGACTACATCTTGCAAGCTCGCTCTGCATGCATCAACATGCGTACCGACCTCAAGGTACGTAATTAAGTAAGGTCGTTCTTGCTAGGCAAAGTGTAGCTCCTTCGCTTTGTGCTTGTGAGCTGTGTCGACGATGACGAGAACGAAGCTGGAGCTAGAAGAGAGAGAAAGAGAGGTCACCAAGGAAGGAATAGGCCGGAAGAGGAGAGATTTTTTAGCAAGGTCTGTGGGATTCATTGGGTGGACAGGAGGGGGGTTTTATAGAGGTTTATTCTATAGGTGATGATCAATGACTTCTTGAGGTGATGATGATCGATGCATGGCGGCATACATGGCAAGTCTTTGTGTGCGGGAGACGCAGCTTCCTTCTCTCTCTCTCTCTCTGACTTAAGAGTACTTTAATTATACGAGCCAATGCGATGCATGAAGGTTTAGGAATTTGTTAACGTTCATGCATGCCCGGGTCTTGCTTAACCATGTTGTTCAGTTAGATATGCTCCCGTGTTTTATTGTGTCTGTTATCTATACGGTCCGTACGTACCTGCATTTTCATATTGACTGGATGCAAGTGGTGTCCTACTACATATATAATACGTATGCAATAGCCAATTATTTCTATTTGTATATCTCGAAACTATACGAGAAGCTTCTCAAGGCACTACTAATACTATGCTGGTGCATGCCCTCTCTCTCTACGTATGTACGTATATTATATGCCCCCATGCAGCTCGCTTAAAGGTAGCGATGTGCATGTACACGTACGTACGTGTGCACCAGATGACACTTGTACACGTACTGTACATACTACGTACATGGCTATTGCGGATGTGACAGCTGATATGCATATGATTGGATATATATTTTTGTGTGCTAAGTAGCAGTATTCTTTATACAAGTTCCTGCCTTTTGAGAGGTATCTTCTAAGTGGCTAAAACACTATTGATCTGTAAGATACCACTCAAAATTAAAATGTTCTTTTGATAAATGCTTCGCAACAAGTTCCTAATAATCACCACACTTAAGAAGAGAGGTTGAAAAGGGGCCATTGGAATTTTTCCTTCTAGTCAAGGCCAGGGGCGAAGCTGGGGTCACAAGACCCTAATAAAATACCACAAATCATATGAAAACTTACTGTTCCTGGCTGATCATCTGTATTGCTGACCACGTCGTGTAAAGATGATGACTCGGGTGGTCTTCTCGGCTAGCGTTTTGTGTGCACTATACTCAAGTGAAAGATAAGGAACGGAGGCAGAGGAGAATTAGGTTCGTGTGCGCTGACACGTGTGACGCGTCCACCCCAACAAGGAGCAAAGAAGAAGGAACAGCCTAGTTTACCTACCTGTTCCCTTGGGTCGTGTCACACGCACACAATCTAGGTCGGTAATCCCACGTACCCTGACACGATACGCCCAGGGACATGACACAGCAAGCCTACCGTTGGGAGTTTGGAGGCTGCTGGGGCCCACCTAGAAGGTAGCGGTGGGGCCCACCTAGAAGGTAGCCGTCGGGCCCACAATGCTCGCCATTGGCCCAACTGGCCTTGCCAAATGATGAGCTGATTAACGAAACATGTTTTTTTTTTTAAAAAAATTATAATGCGTACTTAACTAGCTTTGTGCATGGTTGACTCGCACCATTATGGCATGCGTGTGAGACTGAACATTCTAGTTAGCACGATTACCCGGCCCACACCACATGGCAATTCGACTTCTCAAGTAATTAACTGGCTCACAATGGTTTTCATCTTCGACTTCGCCAAGAAATCTATAAATTTATATATTATTCATTGTGGAAAATAATGCTCAGCTGTCAGTGTTGTTGCCGAGTAGCGCGCGTGACCTGCTAGATCGATAAATTCGTCCCAAAATTGAATATCAACTTTAATTTGAATGTTTTTTCCCACCTATATTTAACATAGTGTGTGCATTTAGTTTGCATATCATAGTGTTGGCAAGAAGAACTTGTCAACTTATAAAGTATATCCGCTTGATCTATTATCCATGCATGCATCCTTTTTGGTTAAGATGTTTATGTGATCTGGTGGGGTTACCCATGACACACTTGGAACTTTTTTACTGAGTACAACAACATGAAAGTTACAGCTGCACATTTTGTAAACATTTTAGCATATGATATTTACTTTATTCTCGAATTAGTTAGCTTGTATTGTGTCACATAGTTGATTAGACGGTGTACATAAAACATATAACAGTGGCCAAGTGCTGCGGTATCAGCGCTTCCAAGATCTGCAGGATGTGACAATTCCAATTTTTGCCCGCATGAATATGCGTAGGATGCGGGTCCAGTTTTACAAATTATTCAAAACTTAGTGTTCTAGCTAATTAGGACAAAAAAAAGTTGTATAAAGAAACCAATATAAGTAGTAATCATAGCTTATGTGTATGTGATAGCTAGGTTTGCTCCTTCTCCATTTTTTTTTGGTATTAAGGAGGACGTAGCTGCACTTGCACACTAATTAAAGCCTTCTAAGAAGATTAGTTGTGCAATTGGAAGGATCTCCTGTGGTCTAAGAATTCTTGTGTTCATGAATACCAGTTTGATTGTGAGCAGTGACCGCTACACAAGCCAAAAGGAATATTGGTTAGAACCTTCAACATGCATGTACACATCACACTATATACTGTTCAATCCATGTGTAATGCAGGCACGTATAAGCAATAAGGACTCAATTAGGAGAACATAAAGTACAAGATGTTGGTTGCAGGATAGTGATATATGTTCAGCAATATATAGAATCGTTTTGTATTAATTTCAGGTATGCTGTGCAGGACCACTGGCAAATGGTTTCCCTACTGATTAAGCACTGAAGTGTACCCTTGTGGTCTAGCTGCGACGCATGAACAATGGTTTTTCCTGAGTTCCTTCTTTCTGCCTATATCAAATGCTTACTTTCTTTTCCTTGTTCTTTTTTTGTTTTGTTTTGGTGTTTCTGGTGAATGAAGAACCCAGAGAAACAAATGAGGTGCAATGAACACAGTTAGTTAGTCTTTCACCAAATACACAACTACTTTCTCTCACATCAAGGAGAGATGGTGTGGTAAAATTTTGAAGTTTGAATTAGTAAATATACAATATATATATCATAGGAAGCTTCATGTCTACCTAATATGCTACTGTCATCCTTGACTAATACTGGTATCCAATCTAATATATGTCCCAGAAAAGGTCAGTGGTTATTTGCTAAAAGAAAAAGGAAAATGAGTAGTTTCAGAATTTTGAGTTCTAGAGAGAGGGACACTAGGAGAGGAGAAATCTGAACATATTGACAGAAGTCGAAAGTACGAAGGAAACTTAACATTGTACTCCCTCCGTTCGGTTTTACAGGGCGTGTTTTGTTTCGGCACTTGAACAGTGAGCTGGTTAAACTTACTAAATTGCCCTCACTTATTCTCTTAAGTACTCATTAATTTTGTCTTCTTTTTCTGCATACTGAACTGATCAGCCAAACATGGACATGGTGCTAGCCGCTTGGGAAGCCGAACATAAAGATTTTAATGGCACATCCACAAGAGTTAATAGGGATATTCTTGTACAAATATGCGTTGGAATATGTGTGCGCCTAGTATATTTGAACAGCATCCAAATAAAAAGACGCCCTGTAAAACCGAACAGAGGAAGTACTATGTTCAGTATGTATACACTAGCTACAGCTTCACCTAGCTTGTACAAAAAAACATGCTTAAAACCTCAATCAGATGACAATTTAGGAGAGACACTTGTGTCCAGTAAGATCCCTTCCTCTTCTATATGACTTCATCATCACCAGCCACCCAATGCGGTTACAACCAAAACGGTTATGGTGGGTGGATCAGCGTGCATTGCATACACATGCGATTCTGTTGAAGTTTCAGCAGCCAAGTTTCAGTCAGTATGAACCAATCATGCAGACTATAATGTGATCTATATGCATGAACAATATATAAATATATCAATAGATCTCGTTCCATATCATCGTCCTCGTCATGACCATCACTATCACTGTCAAGAGGGCCTATTAAACTGCGATCATCTGTCCTGATTTCCACTAGCATTGCTGCATGAAGCTGCACAATTGGTTACGCTTCCCTTCAACCACCTTGTTTTTCTAATTGCCTGTCCGGTTTAACGAAACTATATAATATGATTTGGTGCAAGTGCCAACTTGGAATTGGTGAAGATTTCACCCCGGTTTCTGATGAAGGGGGCAAACTAGTATGTCGCCAATTATTTGCGTGGCGGTCACGTATACTTGTTGTCACGTATAAAGATGGGAGGACTCTATTTTTGCAGAGTTTTGAAGGAAACTGAGCACTTCCCTTATTTGAAAAAAAAGAGGGTGAATACTTCCAATATTGCTGTTACTCATATTAATATTTGTGTGTGAATATTCATTTAAGATTTACTTGTTTCTAAATAATCTTAGTAGATGTGACAGAAAGAAACTTTGTTTTCTTTTTGGTAGCTCCAGCAAGTAATCTAGGTAATGGATGCTTTGGCAAGCATGCCACAGTAGAATTCAGATATATAGGTACCTAGCTAGTGGTGTAGATAGTAAGACAAAAGGCGCCAATGGTTGCCTTGCTATTGTTAGTATCATTGAGACGGAAATATATACTTGTTAGCAACTTTTACATGACAAATCTCAATGCTACTGGTCAATTCATCCATGGTTATAGCAGCATATGTTAATGTAGAATCTATAGCATAATGCACTAATATACTGAAACTATCTGGTGACACATCCTACGTTGTACATCAGTTCCTACGAAATATGTTTCTACTAATCAGAGGAAAGATTGCAGAATCAAGTTTCAGAAAATAGAGGATAAACATTTCATCAAATATCTCTCGTAAGTTTTTCCCTTCCTTGCGTTCCTTCTGTGTTTGTGCAATAGCTTGGCGGTCTCAATTGTCAATTCTCAACTGAACTGTAACTTGTTTCCGTAAGAAAATATGATACCGACATCTTGTACTGCCTTAGGTTTATCAATGAAACAATCGTTTTCTGCTCATCATTAATGTGTCCCAGGAAGCAACAATATTGAAAATGTGACCTAACAACGTACTTTTCATTTATTTTATATAATACACCACTGATAATTCCTATCTTTGGATGTTATTTTTTGCTCCATCATTGGGCAACTTATTTTTCTGGTTTGTAATCATAACCAAAAGTATATAGAAACACAAACAAAGAAATTAATGTCTTTGCTGGGTTCGGTAATCAATTTTGAGGACACATATTTCCATTGAGGACTACTGGTTCACATATGAAGCTTGAACAAATCGCAACGGTGATTTATGTGACCTTTATTTCTTCATTTGCAACAGTTAGGCAATTTAAGGGTGCATCTTGCCAGCCTGATCAAGTAAATAACACACTGCCTTAGGTGATGAGTTTTAGAAGCAAACAAGGATCCAAATTCCAAACAGTTAAGTCAACCAATGGAAACATCATGCAAGGGGCCGGGATTCCTTGGGTATGTAAACAGTTGCACAGCCTTGGGGGATCATTAACTTAATAAGGTTCTTAACCTAGTCTAATGCAACTTAACATAATCTTATGCAACCTTTATATATAAAGAGACTTTTCATGCCTTTCATATGATGCTGCATTGCGAATTGATCTGGACCAACAGGGAGAGATTGAATAACTGCAACATGAGTATGTTATAGCAGTTAGTAAACAGAATCTGATAAAGAAATAGGACCAAATCTTTACATGATCCAATTGTTCACCACATGTCACCGTTATGCAAGCTGTAGTTGTAACAATTTGGTGTGGCTTCTGTCAAAGTTTCTACGTAGATCTTAATCAGCACTTCACGTGTATCGCCACGCATGTTATATGTTAAACAATCCTGATTAGAGCGTACTTGTCATCTCTTAATGACAATTTGGGCATTGATCCATTAATTTTAGTTGTTTACTTGCAGGACAGCTTGATTAAAAAATAGTATGTATTCAATTGGAGGTACACTGTTCTAACGCAGACGTGTAGAAAGCCATCAATAGGATATGATAATATGAGCGAGTCAACAAAGACTTCTCGAGACTGCATTCGCTGTTCCGGTCCTTGATCTGTTCTTCGTGTTGACATCATTAGTTACATATGATGAACATTTTGCTTGTCCAATGGGAAACGGATTATACGTCATTTATCAGTAAATTCATATATGTTATTTGTTGGAATATAAGGCATTTTTAGATTTAATTTAATCTATAAATAATTCATGAGCAAAAATTAATAAACTGATATGATCATATCATCAGAGCGTAATCTGGACATGTATACAAAAACACTACATATGATTAGATCTACTATACTCAAAATTAGAAACCGTATGAAATAAAGTATGAGTAACATAGCTTTTACGTACTGGTCTGGCGTTGTGGACGTTGCTGAAGATGCTGGTTGCACCGTGTTGACAGCATGAATGATCCCGCTGACGACGCGCCGTATTTTTTGATGATGACAGCGATCAGCGCCCAAGCAACCAAGAAGACTAGCCATGGTGAAGAACTTGAGCAGTCGCACGGAGCGCTTCCCAAAAACCTTATTCACCTTCTCCCTGTGCAAGATCTCAAGAGGAAGGGTTTCAAAGATCTGTTATCCCGGTTGCCGGTGCACACGGATGCTGGGATGAAGTAGACTACAACGGTAGTACAACAGAAAGAGAAAGAGATAAAACCCTAAATCTTATATAGACCCACATAATGAGAGCGTTCCCAATTTTAAGGTTACTCTCAATTAGTAGTCTATATTGTTTTGTGTACCCAGTGAGATGGGGATCCTTGCATATATATATATATATATATATATAGAGAGAGAGAGAGAGAGAAAACCTCCACCTCTACCTCCATTAGCAATATGGTATTAATAGAGAATGAGCCTCAATATGGGTCTTTGAGATTTATTAGGAATTATTTCATGTGCTGACCCCAATAATCTAACAATCCCCCACCAGATTTCAAAGTCACATAGAGAATTGTCAGTTTTTCACTGTTGTTTGATATACCGGTGTTTCAGTGAATACTGTTAAGTTGAATATCCACCTAAAACATCAAACTACACTAATTCATAACTTGAACAATGGACTATGCTTTGAATTACAAGTTTTGTGTAAACAAGTTTCACTTAAAGTCATAACTGATACTTAGCTGCCAGTAGGCTACCCGCGGGTGGAGTATATAAATCCTACTCCATGGTCTCTTCATGAGTTTACTAGAGATCACCCAAATCTCATAGACTACAACCAACAGTTATACTCATATAGGTGTGGTGTTTAAAGAATGCCTTGTAGGTCAGCATCTTCGCTACTTAAAGCCAACAGAACACATTAAGAAAATAGCCAACCTCCCTTACAGATTTCTGAGAGTATTGCATCTTCACTCGAGTGCGTCAAACATAAAGTTACTCTCCTCCAGTTAGACCAATAGCATGTTCTTCTGTCAGACCCGACCAAATTACACCTGGCTTAATCGACAATTAAGTCGATTAAAATGGAAGTAATTCCGACAGTCCATATATATGCTCAATAAAGTCCAAAATCACAGCATATACCGTTTACATAGTTTCATCACAAGATATGAACAGAGTACAAACGTTTTAACTTTTATTACAGATCTTGTTCCAAGTTCCAGTTTTTACTTAGATCAGAGGTTTCAAAACTCAACAAAAAGATATTAATAAAAGAAAAGTCCAGTGGCACCATTGCCCATAAGGCACCACCAGGACTAACTCAGACATTCGACCTCTACTTCTGGTCATCACAAGTACTAGCAGGATAAAAGTAACCGTAAACCAGTACTAGCACTATTACCCACATGACTCGGATCCATCCTCTTGACCCTCGACATAACATTTCTCATACCCAAAACTACTCACTTGCACTTGCCCCTATGGCACTGGGGTTGCTGTGAGAGTGTCATGGACACCTTCGGCTCCCTGTCACCTTGCATATCCTTGTACTTTTTCTACACGTCATAGGGACGCAAGGCAAGCGTCAGCATGGCATACGATAATCGGCTTATCTTACCATTAGATCGACATGTGGAAGTACAAAAAGTGCTTAAGCCAAATGAGACCACATACGAAACTTAAACGATGCAATCAGTCTATAACGCCCGGTTCTCCTCTCCCGAACTACCCCTAGCACCCGCTGACATCTCGTCTCAATTTTTCCAACTCATCAACCCAATACATCATTTCTTTGTAACTGTAGTTGACATCCATCGCTCGACTTTTACCGATAACCTATGCAAGGCTAAACAATTACCGCATCACTTTTAAGTTGTACTATGTCATGAAAATACTCAAGTTATAAGGATCGGGATTAACAACTTCATCAAGGTATGTACGATGCAACAAATATGTTCTACCCGATTCCTGATGTCGACTCCTTATCACATGCATATATGACATATAGTAAAATCTAACAGGTTAACCAACTATTCAACAAAACATATGAGAGATATGATAGGTGCTTGCCTGGTGTTGCCTGTTGTTCACTCACGATTCAATTTGTTCACCTTCGTGTTCAAACTTGCAACTCTCTGAAACGTCATTTGCTAAATAAATAGCATGCATTGCAATGAGTATGATGGCATGCAATGAAGGATGCTCTGCAGTGCATGAACAAAGTGGAGATGCAATGCATCATGTCATGAGTTTAAAACCTTACAGATTTCCTTGAATCTGGATTATTGTTAACCATTTAATAATTTATGGACTAATTAAGCTTAGCTCAAAGCTTATACCTAATTAGAAAATTAATTTATACTTAACATGAGTGTAAATATTTTTATTGAACAAAACATAATATAATAAGATTATAAAAATTGGACCCACCAATTTTGGACTTACCATTAATTAACTATTAATTAGTAAAACTTAAACCTATTTTATTAACTAAAGCTATCAATGTACAGATTTCATAACTCATGGTATTTTTAACATGTATAGTATGTGTCGGAGGGTTAACTCCTATCGCAGGGATCCTGAGGGACCCCTTTTTGAGATTCGGCCAGGGGGATGATTCTGAATCTGTTTGCTGGAGAAATAAATGGATATGAATGCAATGGCAGGTGGTGTGGAATAATCTAATGCAGAACGCAGTAAATACACTGGAGGGATTTTTAGACAGGTTCGGTCCGCACTGAGCGTAATACCCTACTCCTGTGTGGATGCTATAAATGCCCTGAGAATGTCTCTCAGGAATGTTGCTGGTTACAAGAATGTTTGTCTATCCTAGAGCTTTGGGCTCCTTGTTCTTGGTGGTCTCAGCTTCTATGCTTGTACAAAGATGTTCTTCAATCTCTGAGCAAGTGTCTGAGAGTTCGGGCGTTCCTCTGTTCGCTTATTCACCTCCTTTTGTTCGTGCCCGCCGGCTGCCTTAAATACCCGCCGGTGGTAGCGTGCCCCGAAAGGGTGCGCACGAGTTCCAAGGCGTCATAAATGGAAAGGGAGTCATCATGGCCTCTGCGCGAAGTGACGGGGGGTTGAAAACGCACCCCCCGCCCGGTCTTCGGTTGTCATAATGGCGTCGGCAACGGGCGTCGTGGAGAGGGCCACCGGGCAGCCGCAGAGCGGCCCGGCGTGCCCGTTCGGTCTTGTACGCCTGCCACAGCAGGGCGGCAGACGGGGCGCCTCAGGCCTCGCGACGCTATCCTTAGGCGCGAGACTAACCAAGTAAGTCACCCAGTCTTGTAAAAATTGCCAATATATATGTTATCAATGTCCAGTTCTTATTTCAAACTTTGCTTTTTTCTGGAATCCATATATTTAATCTGTCTGGTGAGATGCTCGACTGTGCGAGAAAAACTTACTCTCTCATTTTTCCTGTTGATAAAAGAATCCCGATCGGTATGGGCGCGGGTAGTTGCCGCTGACCTATGTCTGTAGTGGTAGGCTGTGGTGCTCGATGTCATGGCAATGCCCCAGGCATCACCGAGCCTCTGGGGTTCTTGGGTAATCCTATCGCTCGAGCAAAGAGTAGTCCGGAGCCTAGGCCCCGGGGGCGGGCTGTCGGTGCTCGGTCTGGTCTATCATGCCCGGGCGCCACCAAGCCATAGGACCTCTGGGTTATGCCTCTGCCTGTACAGTTCGCCGATCCGGGTATTCGAGAGGTCTCGGGTCGAAAACGAGAGCAGTTTACAATGAGTACCGCACTAACAGAGCGCACCAAACAAATAAGCTTTCCCTATGTTCTTAAGTTACAGATCAACAGCCGAGAGCAAAAGCAGCTCGACCGTGAGGGCCATAGTGCCCAGGTCGCTGCTCGGGCCTAGGGGTCCCCGGGTGTCCTACCGCTCGGGCATGAGTGGTCGAGATCGCGTGACCCCAGGCTCCCCATCACGCTTCCCAGTGCTCGGGTGCTCCGACCGAGGGAACCAAGTTCCCGGGCACCCCGAGCTCGGAGTTCATACCTCTCCTAGATCGGTCGACCGAAAAACTGACAGTTGTCCGGTGAGTGGTCAAAGTCATACGAATTTATATTCAGCAATCTATTGTTCCCGAGTTATCCTCGGGGCCCTCGTATTCTAATCTGTTTGGCGAGATGGTCTCCTCGCGCACAAAACCCTGCCCACGTGTCCGTTTTTCCCGGAACGACAGAACGAATAGTAGTCGTGGTGTTCGGTCCGCTTAAAAGGCCCTTCATGGTGGTCATGGTGTTCGGTCCGCTTAAAAGGTGTACCGTACGAACGGCAATGTCTGACCGAAGTCCTTCATGGTGGTCGTGGTGTTCGGTCCGCTTAAAAGGCCCCGGGCACTACCGAGCCTCTGGGGTTCTCGGGTAATCCCACCGCTCGAGCAAAGAGCGGTCGGGAGCCTAGACCCTGGGGGCGGGTTGTCGGTGCTCGGTCCGGTCCGTCCTAGCCCGGGCACCATCTAACCGTGGGGACTCTTGGTCGCATTTCCGCCCGCACGCGTCTTCGGTCTGCTTGTTTGAGTGGTCGCAAAATGGGAAAGCGTTCACTGGTCGTGGCGTTCCCCGTGCTGGATCGACCTATCTCCCGAGCAAGGAAGTTCGTGCCTTCGTCTCTTGACTTAGCCGTTGCGGACTCGCGAGGACTCAGGGGCTGAACGCGCGAAGAAGACCTCACTACTCGGGCGATGAGTGGTCAGGGCGACTTCGTTCTCGGGGAGGGAAAGGTCGGGCTTGGTCCGACTGAGTACTCCTCAGGACATCAAGTGAAAAGAACAAAGACTTCATCAAGCATCAAAGAGAACACTGGAGTTGCGACCCCAAAGAAAGGCTTCCATTATATTCAAAAAAGGACAGATATTATGAGATATCACTCCTATATTTACATCAAGTCAAAGAAAAAGAAAAGTACAAAAGCCTAATCTGAGTCGGTGGGCTCGGGAGGCGGCGAGGAGTCCTCACCACTGCTGCCAGCGTCCGACGACGGCGGTGGCTCCCGCATGAAGCAAGCCGCCACCTCAGCGGCGACGCCCCGGACAGCCTCCCGGGCGGCCTCCTCCTCGGCCTCGACCACCCCTTCCCGAGCTGGCTCCAGCGAGAAGTTTGGGTCCTGGCTCCGGTAGCAGGCCAGGACGTGCTCGGCCACCACTTGGGCCAAACCACGCCCTTCCCGGGCGGCTAACTCCTGCACGACCTGGGGAAGCGCCTTGAGTCACCGGCTGATCTCCTCGAAGCCGAGGGCGATCTGGCCGATGGTTGCTCGCTCCATCCCCTTCTCGCCCACGTAGACTCGCCCGAGCCCGGCCACCCTCACGGACCTCCGCGCCTGCCGAAGGATGTCTCCCATCATCAGCTTCGTGTTGGTCCGCTCGGCGTTAACAGTCTCGAGCTCGTCCTTCAAGATTTGCAACCGCTCCTCGAAGCTCAGTCCCTCGGCCGTGCTGGTCGGGACCACGACGGGCGCCGAGACTTCAGCTTGCTTATGCTTCACCTGCTCGGCGAGGGCAGAGAGGGCCTTCTCCCGAGTAGTCAGCTCTGACTCCCACCTGGCGGCCTGCTCCTCCCGAGCAGTTAGAGCTGCCGACGCCGTAGCAGCCTCCGTTTCCCGGAGAGTCAACTGCTCCTCCCAGGCATCCAGAGCTGTTGCAGTGATGCCAACATCGGTCTCATGAATCGCGACGTCCTCCTCCTAACGGTGGACTTCGGAGCGTATCCGCTCGACCTCGTCCTTCTGGCGGGCTAAGTCTGCCTGGGAGGCCTCCACCGCCTTCTCGCGCGGCAGGATGGCATCCTCCCGAGCCCGCACTAGTCGCTCCCTAGCGAGCAGCTCGGCGGCCTGCCGCCGCGATATCTCACCCTGGCGGGTAGCTTCTTCTTGCGCGGCGCCTCCTCGTGCACTTCGTCCAGGGTCGCCCGCTCCGAGTCTATCGCGCGCCTTTCCCTCTCGTGGGCGGCACGGGCCGCGGCGACGCGGGCCTCCAAAAGCCGGCTAACCTTCGCCAGCCGCTCCCTCTCCTCAACGAGGGCAGCGCGATCCGCCTCAAGCTGCGCCCGCTCCCCCGCCACGGTCGCCTCCAGACGCTCGATCACCTCCCGGGCGCTTCCTAGCACGTCCGGGAGGGGTTCTGCGGCCCAGCTGGACGACGGCCGGGCGCTGGGTCCCCTGCGAGCCCCCTCTGCTGAGGCGCTCGGGGTCCCCGATTGCTGCCCTGTCTGCACCGCCCTCGCCGAGGCCGTTCGCCCCATCCTCGAAGCGCTCGGGGCCGGCTCGGCCGGCTCCGGCTGCTCAGGCGCGGCCTCTGCCATCGGTTCGGGGCAGGGCGGATCCCGCTCGGCCGGCGAGCTCTGCAGCTCTGGCTCGGCCGGCGCGCTCAGCTCAGTCGCGCTCGGCCCGGGGGCAGGAGCCGGCCTTGGCGCCTCCGACCGTCCCTGGTCTCCAGCGGCGTCCCTCGGCTGCCTGAAAGCAAACACAGGTTAGTCCCCAACTCACTCCGGGTGAAACATGCTCGGGGAAAAGAAGAAACTTACGCAGTCTTCGGTCTTCGGTATTGCCATCACGATTTCGGGATCTTGAAGTCCTGGCCCGACGGCTTCGGCCCGGAATCTTCCCTCCGCCTCTTCGGCGGGGGGCTCTAGGGCAGTCGCTATAGACGCACTCCCGTGCCGGCCTTGGTCTCTGGGCTCCGACGACCGGGGCCTTGCCCCCACCGATGTACCCATCATCGACGGCGGGCCGGCTTGGGCACTCGCTGTAGACCCGCTCGAGCGCCGGCCTTGGTCTCCGGCTTCCAGAGCCTCGGACCTCGCCTCCGTCGAGGACCTTGCGCCGGACGACTGGCCGCCCCGGCCTCCCTCCTTCGCGCCGCCCGCCGACGGCCGCAGCCGTGGAGGCGACGGCGACGACGACGATGTCGGCGTAGGCACGAACGCCCGGGGGCACTTTCCTTTGTCCCCCGGCACAGCTGCCGCTCCACTGCCGATGGCGCTGCTTCCGCCGGCCTGATGGCTGCTGCCTGCGGTAGCCCCACGACCGGCCTGCGGCCTGCTGCCCGCAGCGCCCGTGCCGCTGGTCTGCGCCCGGCCACCCGTGGCCCCCCTGCCGCTCGCCTGCGGCCTGCTACTGGAGGCGTCCCCGCTGAAGGCCCTCGGAGCGCAGCCGGTCGTCTCATCTACCTCGGGAATCTGGATAGTCCCGAGGTTCCGGCGCCCTGGCCGGTCGACCAGGCCCTGGGCGTCGAACTCGGGCAGCGTCGCTTGCAGTGCTGCCTGCCCCGGGTCCGTGCAGAGCGCCAACTGCTCCCGGGGTAGCACCGCCCGGGTCAGGTCCTCCACGCTGGTCACCACCCGGAGCAGGCCCGCCAACGCCGCCTCGTCCAGGTCCCAGTCCTCGCCGATCTGGGTCCTGGTGATGTCTTGGGGCCCGATGTACATCCAACAGGGGCGGGCCCGCTCCCGCAGAGGCGCCAGGCGGTGACGCATGTAGTCCGCCACCACCATCATCGACGTCAACCCCGCCTGGCGCAGGTCGTCGATGCGGTTCAGCACTGGCCGCATCCGCTCGTCCTCCGCCGGCGGAGTCTCCCAGATCGATCTCTGGGGTTCCACCACCACCTCCGGCAGCGTAAAGCGGTCGTGGGGGCTGACGTCGACGTAGACCCAGTCGCGCCGCCAATCCTCCCATTTGCTCCGCAGCACCTGGGGGATGTACACTTCCGTCAAGCCGTCTCGCAGCCGGAAGTTACAGCAGCCGGCGACGTCCGCGATGGAGTAGACTCTCTTCTTCCCGGCTGGTCACATGACAAAGAAGTGGCGGAACAGCGCCACCGACGGCGGCACCCCGACGAACATCTCGCAAAAATGCGCGAAGATCACCAAAATGACCACCGAGTTCGGGCTGAGGTGCGCCATCTGAATTCCGAAGGTGTCGAGGATCTGGAGGAAGAAGGTGGAGAACGGCGGCACCAGCCCGGCCGCCACGAATGAGACGAAGATGACGACGCGCTCCGGCCGGTTTGTGACCGGCGGGTAGCTCGCCGGCCTCACCATCGAGGCCTCCCGCTGGCCCTCGGGCACCATCATCTTCCGCACTCTGTCCGCCGCCTCCTCGTTGACAAACCGGGACTCCAGCAGAATGT
Source organism: Phragmites australis (assembly GCF_958298935.1). Lineage (NCBI taxonomy): Eukaryota > Viridiplantae > Streptophyta > Magnoliopsida > Poales > Poaceae > Phragmites > Phragmites australis. Next base: position 34,553,730 of record NC_084930.1, on the reverse strand, counting down.
TGTCGGGTGTCTTGTCGCGGTGGCTACCTCTCGCTCTCGACATTGTGTCGGGGTGGGGGATGTGTTGGGACGGAGGGGGAAGAAAGGTGTGTTGATCGCCTAAGGGAGGACGAAAGCTCAGGAGCGCAAGGAAGAAGAGGAAAGATCGATCGCGAAAAGGGCGTAAAAGGGCGGCGGTTCGCTCCCCTCCTCCTTTTATACCTCAGGGAATTCAAACGTCGTCTGCCGCGGCGCACTCGGGATGGGACCCGTGCATTTAATATCCCCACGCCCTTCTGCCAGAATATGGCAGGGACTGACACCGAGCGTGGCGGGAGCAGTTGGAGGTGACAGGCCACGCGCACTCTTAAATGCGGCATCGGGCCTTTCACAGGCTGACACCTTATCGCTGGACCCCTGTGGGGGTCACCAACGGGAGACTCCTTGGGCCGTCGGGGAACCGAGTGCTCAGGGGTCACTGTTCACCTTCCTGAGCACTCTCTCCCGGAAACGCCCTCTATTGGTCCTCAGGGAACCGAGTGCTCGAGGGCCACTGTTCACGGCCCCGAGCACACTCTCCCGGACTTGACTATACAGATCCTCGGGGAACCGAGTGCTCGGGGGCCGCTGTTCGCAGCCCCGAGCACTCTCTCCCGGAACTACCTTCCTTGGGTCCTCGGGGTACTTGGGTGCCCGGGGGGGCACTGTTCGCAGCCCCCGGCACACCCTTCCCGGTACTCGACTCTCCTGGTCATCGGGGGACTTGGGTGCTCGGGGGTCACTGTTCACCTCCCCGAGCACTCTCTTCCCGGTCAATTAGTCTTCACAGATCATCATCGGGGAACCCGGATACTCGGGGACCACTGTTTGTGGCCCCAAGCGCCCTCTCCCGGGACTTAGTCTTTTCGTACCTCGCAGAGATGAACCCCGCAGGAAGGTGCCACGTGGCGGATCGCTGGTCTGGCCTCGGGATTCGGGGACCCCTGGTTTCTAATTCACCGACAGTATGATAAAAACAAAGCTAACAAAATTGGTTTCCTCATATTTGGAGCTATATTAAATGTTCCATGCTTTTTACAAGTTTTCAGCCGAATATACACAGTAACAATAATTATATTTTGCTTTTTCTGATTTAACCGAATATAAAAAGGCCAAAACCCTTTTGTATCGGGAGTTAGATAGCCTGAGTCATGAAAGTGAGCATGGGCTGCTTGACTTGGGTCAAAATGATCGAAGGCCAGGCGGGCACAGTGCTGGCGGCACGGCCTGGCATCGCTGGCGGCGAACGACGCCGAAATCTACCCGGGCAATGACACCTACAGCTTCTACGCATGCTAACGAACTCAACAGCGCGGCTATCGGTCGACGGGCTCGGCTGCGGCTTGGCCGGCTACGTGCACGGGGAGGCGGCGATGGCTCGGCCATCACGGACTACAGCGCCGGTGATGGGCTAAAACAAAAAAGAGCACGCACACAAGAGAGGGGGGTGAGGGGAAGCTCAATGTGGTTTGGATTGAATGGAGAGGTTGTGGTTCTGCGAGTCGATGGTGAGCGGCAAAAGGAACCACCGGAGAAGAGGAAGACGACGCGGGTGCGCGAAATCCGCCCGGGAAATATGGGGAAACTGGCGAGGGAAGCTCGGGGGAAGACCACATGATGTCGCTTTGGGCTCCTCTCGGCTCAGGCTAACATAACTTTGTCAGCGGCATGCTAGATTTGGTTCTGATGTGGTGCATGATCTGCTGGTGAGCTCGACCGTGGAAGCAAGATAGCAGGGAGAGCGAGTGAGGGAGGGAAGAGAGACCAAACAGAGAGGGAGGTGGATGGATATAGGCGGCAGTCGATCCCTCTTGAAGCTGCTCAGAGGCATGACTTGACAATGTGGCTCGACTGTCGGCCACCAAAGTCCACAACGTTGATGGCAGAGAGGAAGAGAGAATGACGGTGGCCTATGAAGAGTAACCCATCGAAGTAAAATATCCCCCTCGGTTCCTATTCATTTAGAGATCTTTCAAAACCCCCAAAAATGTGGAACAATTTTTGTGTGAAACTATAATTCCTGTGCAATCCATTTTAACTTATTTGGCACAAAAATCCTGAGCTAATTTCAAATTAAAATTCCTCACATTTGCGATATTTTTTAACTTGCTGCAATTTCTATTCCTTCAAAACAATTCCCAAAAATTAGGAAAAATCATTAATATTCTTTAACTAGCATAGACTAATTTCTAAAACTATTTTCAACCCTTGTTGCATGGTGATTTTGTGAGTTCCTTTATAAAGCATTACTTAAAATTAATTTTAACAATTCTTGTTAATTGCCAATTACATTAATTACTTGCTCAAAACTTCAATTATGATGCTAATGATACTCATGAATGCTTAATTACCTAATAAGGATTTTGGGTTGTCACATCTTTCTAAGTTCTAATTCATGGGATCTCCGATCATATAGGTTGAGTTACCAATATGATATAACTCACATAGATCTCATACCCATCTCCTTTGATGCATTATCTATCACATTCTGTGATAGTCCCTTTGTAAAGGGATCTTTCAGGTTATAATCCAAGGTTAGCACTCCGTAGTTTCTAAATTTCATGATAGACTTTAATCGTCTCTTTACGTGTTTTGAGAACTTGTCATTATCTTTAGAACTGTTTACTTTGATAATAACCATCAGATTATCACAGTTCGTAAGGATAGCCGGTACCGGTTTCTCAACCACATGTAAGTCTATCAACAATTAACGCAGCCATTCTGCCTCAACAATTGTTGTGTCTAATGCAGTGAGTTCTTCTTCCCATAGTTGACCTTGTCAAAATGATCTGTTTGTAAGACCTCCATGAGATCAACACCACCTAGAATGAATGCATATCCACTTGTGGCGTAAATCTCATCAGCATCAGATATCTAGTTTGAATCACTATAACCCTTCAGTACCGATGGGTATCCAGAATAGTGAAAATCTTAACTCATAGTACAAAGCAAATAACACATGACTCGCTCAAGCGCATGCCAATATTCATCGTATGTCTTAGAAGTAAACCGGCTCAATTTGCTCATAGCAAATGAGATGTCAAGCCTTGTAGCACTAGCTAAATATATGACTGATCTAATAATTTGAGAGTATCTCTGTTGGTCCCTGCCAATTTTCTTATTCTTTCGAAGTATTACACTGGGATCATAAGGTGTTGGAGAAGGCTTGTTGTCCTGGTAGCAAAGCGGCTCAAGACCTTCTCAACATAATGAGATTGTGTAAGAGTAATCTCATTCTCTCATTTGATTAACTTGATGTTTAAGATTACATCAGCCTCACGTAGGTCTTTCATATTAAAGCTTTGAGATAAGAAAGACTTGACCTCATTAACCACGTCAAAGTTTGTCCCAAATATCAGTATGTCATTGTCGGAGGGTTAACTCCTGTCGCAGGGATCCTGAGGGACCCCTTTTTAGAGATTCGGCCGGGCGAATGATCCTGAATATGTTCGCTGGAGAAATAAATGGGTATAAATGCGATGGCCGGTGGGGTGGAATGATCTAGTGCGGAACGGAGTAAATGCACTGGTGTTTAGATAGGTTCTGGTCGCACGGAGGCGTAACACCCTACTCCTGTATGGATACTATAAATACCCTGAGAATATCCCTTAAGGATGTTGCTGGTTACAAGAATATCTGTCTATCTTAGAGCCTGAGGCTCCTTGTTCTTCGCTCTGCGTGTATCTGTTGACTTTGGGCGCTCTCGATCTTCTCTTCCCTTCTCTACTTACTTCCTCTGGGATTGCTCAGAGATTGTTTTGCGTCTGTTTCGATATTGAACCTGCCTAAGCTTTTCTACTTGTGAGCGATTGATTCACCTCCGAGCCTTTCTTTGTCCATGCTGCCGGCGGCTTTAAATACCCGCCAGCAGTAGCGTGCCCCGAACGGGAGGGCACGAGCTCCAAGGCACCATAAATGGAAAGGGCGTCATCATAGCCTCTGTGCGAAGTGACCGGGGGTGAAAAATGCGCCCCGCGCCCGGTCATCCGTCACCATAAATGCACTGACAACGGGCGCCGTGGAGAGGGCCCACCGGGCAGCCAAAGAGCGGCCCGGTGTGCCCGCCCTGTCTTGTTGCCCTGCCACAGCAGTGCGGCAGACGGAACGCCTCGGCCCTCACGACGTTATCCCGAGACAGGCCGGATGGCACGGGATGGGACCCATGCATTTAATGACCCCACGCCCTTCTGCCAGAATGTGGCAGGAACTGACACCGAGTGTGGCGGGAGCAGTTAGAGGTGACAGGCCACGCACGCTCTTAAATGCGACTTCGGGCCTTTGACTGGCTGATACCTCATTAGTGGGTCCCTGCGGGGGCCACTGTCAGGGGGCTTTCTGATTCATCGGGGAACCGAGTGCTCGGGGGTCACTGTTCACCTCCCCGAGCACTCTCTCCCGAGAATGCCCTTCCTTGGTCCTCGGGGAACCGAGTGCTCGGGGGCTACTGTTCACCTCCCCGAGAACTCTCTCCCGGGCACGCTTGTACGGACCTTCGGGGGACCGAGTGCTCGGGGACCGCTGCACGCAGCCCTGAGCACTCTCTCCCGGAACTTTCTTCAGTGGGTCCTCGGGGTACTTGGTGCCCAGGGGGCCACCGCTCGCAGCCCCGGGCACACTTCTCCCGGTACTTAGCTTTCTTAGTCGTCGGGGGACTCGGGTGCTCGAGGGTCACAGTATACCTCCCCGAGCACTTTCTTCCCGGCACTTAGACTTCGCAGATCATCGGGGAACTTGGGTACTCGGGGACCACTGACTGTGGCCATGAGCGCCCTCTCCCAGGACTTAACCTTTTTTACCTTGCGGAGGAGACTCCGCAGAATGGCGCCATGTGGCGGATTGCTGGCCTGGCCTCGGGGTTCGGGGACCCCCAGTTCCTGATTCACCGACAGTCATCAATATACAAGCACAATATAACTCCCTCACCCTTACCATGGTGATAATAAACACATTTATCTGCTTCATTGATCGAAAATCCTGTAAATGTTAAAGTTTTTGTCGAACTTCTCATGCCATTGCTTAGGATCTTGTTTAAGACCATACAAGGACTTCAACAACTTACACACCATGCCTTATTTACCTTATACTACAAACCTGTCAGGATGTTCCATATAAATTTTCTCATCCAACTCTCCATTAAGAAAAATTGTCTTAACGTCCATCTGATGAATGATAAGATCATGTGAGGTAGGCAAGGAAAGCAACACTCGGATAGTAGTCAATCTCGCAAAAGGTGAATAAGTATCAAAAAAGTTTTTGCCTTCCTTTTGGGTATAACTCTTGGCCACAAGCCGAGCCTTGTACTTTTTAATAGTACCGTTAGGCCAAAGCTTCTTCTTGAACACCTACTTGCAACCAACAGGTTTGTAACTATATGGTCGTTCTGTGACCTCTCAAGTCATGTTTGCGAGGATGAAATCCATTTCACTCCGAACAGCCTCCTTCAAGTAGTCTGCATCTGGAGATGCAAACACTTCTGAAAAAAACTTGCGAGTGTCATCCATAATACACACAGTAAAATTATCACCAAAAGACTTCACAGTCCTTTGTCTCTTACTCCTCCTAGGAGCGTCACTATTATCCTCCTCAAGATCTTGCTCACGTGTTTGTTCAATAAACTCAAGAGGTGGAGTAGGTTCAGAAATTATCTCAAAATATAGTCTAGACATGCTATGTAAATCTTTCATAGGAAATATGTGCTCAAAAAATATTGCATCATGAGACTCCATCATTGTATCAACATGCACATCAAGTACCTCAGATTTAATCACTAAAAACCTATAAGTAATGCTCCGATGAGCATATCCTAAAAAGACACATCTAGTGTTTTAGGTCCCAGCTTTCGCTTTTTAGTTATTGGTATATTGACTTTCGCCAAGCATCCCCGAGTGCCTAAATAAGAAAATGATGGTTCTCTCCCTTCTCATTCTTTATATGAGGTTTTCTCCTATCGTTGAGAGAAACTCTATTCAGAATATGATATGAAGTCAATAGGGCATTTCCCCATCATACCTTAGATAATCTCGTAGTGTCTAACATAATATTAACCAAGTCAGTCAATGTGTGATTCTTCCTTTCGGTAATCCTGTTTGATTAGGGTGAATAGGGAGGCGTCCTCTCATGAATAATTTCATATTTCTTACAGAATAAGTCAAAATCACTAGACAAATATTCTCCACCACGATACGACCTAATTCTTTTGATTTCTCTCTCTAGTTGATTCTCAACTTCTGCCTTATATATTTTAAAGTGATCTAGAACCTCATCTTTCATTTTCAACAAATAAATATAGCAATATCTAGTCGCATCATCAACCAAAGTCATGAAATATTATTTTTTACCCTTTGTCAACACACCATTTATTTCACATAGATATGAATGTATGAGTTCTAGAGGAACCAAATTTCTCTGCTTAGCTTCCTTGTGGGGCTTACGAGGTTGTTTTGATTGCACACAACTATGGTACTTAGAATATTTGACCATGTAAAAATTTGGAATTAAACTCATGCTAGAAAGCCGAGTCATAGAACCAAAATTCAAATGACATAAACGCGAATGCCAAACATTAGCATCATCATTAACATTGCCACAAATATGGTTCACAAACTTATTGCTGAAATCAGAAAGGAAAAAATGGAACAAGCCTCCGCACTCATGGCTTTTACCAATAAATTATCCATACTTTAACACTACTACTTTATTGGGCTCGAACACTACCTTAAATCCATCTCTATAGACAAAAGAGCCACTAACTAGATTCTTATTCATTGTAGGGACATGCTGGACGTTCCTCAGCAGCACGATCTTTTTTGAAGTAAACTTTAGATCTACCGTGCCAACACCACAAATAGAAGCATGTGACCCATTTCCCATTATGACGGAAGAATCATAGGCGATCTGATAAGAAGAGAACATTGAGATATCAGCACACACATGAATATTGACCCTTGCATCAACCCACCAATTAGTAGACTGAAATACTGAAAACACTGAAGGTATTTTTTTCATACCCTGCACCTCTGTGTCCAGTTTCGCCAATAGTCACCACATTAGCAGTCTTTGAGTTCTGTTTTTGTGGAGCCTTTCTTTCCTTGCGGTCTAGATAATCCTTAGCGAAATGCTCAATCTTACCGCACACAAAGCAAGACAGTTTTGCTATGTTCACCTTCTTCTTCTTGAAGGTGGTAGTTTTGTTTGGCTTATTATCTTTCCCTTTGTTCTTGTTGTGAAAGGGATTTTGCACTATATTGACGCTAGTCTATCCCTCACCTCCTTTTAGACTCACATCTTTAGCCCAAGCTTTCTTCTCAACATCAAGAGACGCGATCAAACTTTCAATAGTAATATCTTGTCTCTTGTGCTTTAGAACAGTGGTAAAGTTTCTCCACAAAGGAGGTAACTTGGCAACGATGTCTCCAGCCACAAACTTGTTGGGTACATTGATCTTGAGGAGTTCAAGTTCCTTCACGATGCACTAAACCTCATAAGCCTGCTTGACTATAGAGCAATTTTCAACCATCTTATAGTTATGATACCGCTCCATGATATACAGTTCACTTCTTGCATCTGATGCACCAAATTTAGCATTCAATGTATCACATAGCTCCTTTGCGCTTTGTATGTGCATGTACACATCACAAAGACGGTCATCAAGAACGCTAAAAAATGCATCCTGCAAATAGTGTATTGGCATCTGTGAATGACTTTTCTTGCTCAGCAGTAAGGATTACTTCTGACTTACCATTAGCCATCCAGTAGACATTCATAGCCGTCAACCACAGAGTGACCTTGACTTGCCATCTCTTAAAGTTCACACTAGAAAACTTATCAGACATTGATAAACCTAAGTGCTTACAATAAGTTTTTTGGATTATTGGAATATAAGACACTTTTAGGTTAAATTTAATCTATAAATAATTCATGAGCAAAAACTGGTAAACTGATATGATCATATCATCAGAGCATAATTTAGACATGTGTACGAAAACACTACATATGACTAGATCTATTATACTCAAAATTAGGAACCGTAGGAAATAAAGTATGAGTAACATGTTTTTTACGTATTTGTCTTGCATCATGGAGGTTGCTGAAGATGTTGTTTGCACCATGTTGATGGCACGATTGATCCTGCTGACGACGTACCAGATTTGTTGACGATGATAGCGTGTGGTGCCCAAGCGACCAGGAAGACGAGCCGTGGTGAAGAACTTGAGCAGTCGCGCAGAGCGCTTCTCAAAAACGTTATTCGCCCTCTCCCGGTGAGAGATCTCAAGAGCGAGTTGAAAGTGCCTAGAGGGGGGGTGAATAGGCTTTTCTGAAATTTAAAACTAAAAACAGCGGATTAAACTGCCGGATACTCCGGTGAAGTCCGGATACTCCGGTATGGTCCGGAGTATCCGGTCTAGTCCGGAGACTCCGGCCTGACAGGAAATTTCAGAATAAATTTGAACTAAAGGCCACAGCTAGATTCTAAGAGTTGCACTAGGTCAAGTAGATATTACCAAGCTAGAATAACAATTAAAACTAGCAAGATTGATACTATAGCAATTTAAATGACAAATTACCAAATGCACGCGATCAAGTAAGTTTCACAAGTAAGAACACGAGAATATATCCCGGAGTTCGGCCACCTCACAAAGAAGTGCCTACGTCTCCGTTGAGGAGCTCACAAAGAGCCGGGTCTTCTCCAACCCTATCCTCTTCTAGCGACCACAAAGATCAAGCTAGAAATTCTTACTCAATATGAAGATGCTTACAAACTTCCCGAGGCACACCACAAGTTTTGGGTGCTCTTCGGGCGACTCCTTTCCTTCTAGAAACCCAAAGCTTCAAAGGAGATGATCGCAGTAAATGCTCAATGAAGAACTAAATGCTCAAGTGGCTTGAACTCTCTCCAAAACCACACTCTCAAATTTTTGCAAATTTGGCTCTAGAGATGATTGGAGAGGCTTTGAATGCTCTTAAAGTGCTCAAGAGATCTCAAGGAAACCAGTCACAGCCAAAAACTCAATGCTATGGAGAGAGGGGGCATTTATAGCACTCTCTCACAGACTAGCCGTTACTGTTTTTGTCAGAGCTTACCGGAGTATCCGGTGTACACCGGAGTCTCCGGTCCTAAATCCAAAACGGCGTCAGAACGGTCACCGAACGTGTCAGAACTAGCCGTTACAGTTCTGTTTAATTGCCGGAGTCTCCGGTGAACACCGGAGTCTCCGGTCCTGACAGATTTTCCAAAAAGATTAAGTCCGGAGACAAGCCGGACTCTCCGGCAACTTCAGGTACCGGAGTATCCGGTGAACACCGGAGACTCCGGTCTTTTCAAATAAAAACAAAAAGATTAAAGGCTAACCGAGAGCCTCTGCCGGAGTCTACCTCGGAGACTCCGACTGCCACCAAAACATATTACCGGAGTATCCGGTGAACACCGGAGACTCCGGTCCTTTTTTTTATTAAAAAGATTAAAAGCTAACCGAGAGCCTCTGCCGGAGTCTACCTCGGAGACTCCGATTGCTACCGAAACATTTTACCGGAGTATCCGGTAAACACCGGAGACTCCGGTCTTTTCTGTTAAAGAAGGACCAGAAGCCGAGACTCTCTGCCGGAGACTAGCACGGAGACTCCGGTCTTGCGCTGAGTACCGGAGTATCCGGTGATCACCGGAGACTCCGGACTCAGAGAATTTTCAGAAAGAGTTTCGTGTCCGTGAGTGAATGTGTCTCTCAATTAGGTGATTCTAAAGGTTCTCTTGAGCATTGAGACACTAATCAAGCAAAATAAAAACATCCCTCTAGGAAAAAATCTATCCTAGACTCAAATTCAAAAGTGAAAAGAATTTAAGACCTATTTAATAGCCTTCGATGAATCTTCAATTGTTTCGACGGGCGACAAACGTCACTTGCCTTCACAACTAATGCTCATGCCTGTTCAATACTTACAAAGCACGTTAGTTCTTTAATCGTTTTGTCATTAATAAGCCAAAACCCACTTAGGGGGCCTAGATGCACTTTCAATCTCCCCCTTTTTGGTGATTGATGACAACCCGATTAAAGGATACATAAGGATACAAGAAAATGTTTTAAATTCTAGAAGATATGGTAAGCTCCCCCTAAATGTATGCATTGTTCTAAGCAAAGTTAAGCAACAATGCATTTATTTTAGGAAGAGGAACACAAGAGCTCCCCCTATATCCTAGAATCAGTGGGAAGCAAAAGATTATGAAAAGACATAGAGCACACAAAACTAATGTAAGAGCAACAATCATCATACTAACATAAAGGTCTTATGAAATTAAATAGTACAAGGGTTCATCACAAGCCAAACTCCAATTGTCCAACAGCGAAAGAGATTTTTTAAAAAAAAGAACTAAGGAAACTAAGATAAAGGATAACTATCTCTCCCCCTTTGGCATCAAGCACCAAAAAGAGAGAGAAGGAGCCTACTCGCTGCTACCATCTTCCTCATCATCGTCTTCCACGTCTTCTCTTCCTTCGCTGCCGTCAGAGGAATCGTCTTGAGCTTGTTGTTGAGAGCTTTCGGCTGCTGCTTGAGCTTCATCATACCATGCCCAAGGGTTCTCAACCTCAAACGGTGCACTCTCCGCTTCATCTGACTCAATAGGAGAGCAAGGGGGTTGGAGATTCATGGATGTGTACATTTGTTTCTGACGATCCTCCATTTTCTTTAAGCGAGCACCTTGATTCTTGATTTCAGTGGCATTGTGAGTGCAAATCTTGAAAATTGCTTTGAGAGCACTCTTGATGAAGGAAGACCCTCGAGGAGGAGCACGTCTCGAGGCAAACGGTCTTGAGCTAGGAGGAGCATGAGGAGGAGATGGAGAAGGAGATGGAGCTTGAATGTTCAACGGCCTCATTCTGTATGGTTCATGCTTGATCTCCTTGACAAAAGTCTTTTTGGATATCCTTTCAATGATAAACATGAGATAAGGGGCATATCCACAACTTTTTATAGGTGACTTGGATGTAAAAACAATTTCCTCCCATAGAAAGTAAGCCACACTGAACGGAGCATGATCATTTGACATGGCTGCAAGGAGATTTCTGGAGATACTTTGAACTGTAGTTGCATCCCCACTCTTGGGTGCCAAGGTGAGCCGGAATAGGGAATTCAAGCAACGATAGAAAGGCCTCATCCCTGTGAGTTTCCCAAACTCAACTCGTCCATGATTTAGATACATGAACCCAATTTCTTCCAGTGTCAGTTGATTTTCATTGTGAATCTGATCCCTGGAGGTATCTCTGACATCTAGATGGAAGTAGTGAGCGAAGCCTTTGAAACTGATCCTGTATCTGACTCCCTCTGTCATCCAGTGCATAATGGGATTTTCACATCCCTCAAACCACACTGTGGCATAGAATTGGGCAATAACCTCCTCGCACCAATCATATCTGAAAGCCATAACATCTTTCACCCTTTTGCTCTCACAGGCTGCAATCACTTCGTTGAACACTGGGTTGTTCTTCCTGGCCATATAATCCCAATCAATCCATTGCATGGGAGTAATAGGCTTCTTCTTGGCCAAAATTACCGTTTCATAAAAGTCTGCCTGAAAGTCATTCCAGAAACGATAATCGGCAACATTCTTCTCAAAATCATATGGGTTGTTTAACCTTTCACTAACAACCCTTGATACATTCTTCATGTAGTTTACTGTCCTTTTTGGAGCATCAACAACAGAAGCTGTCCTCCGAGGTCTGTGAAGCTTTAGGGGACCAATGACTTCATCAGCTTGATCTTCTTCATTATCCTCGGATTCAGATGAGCTATCTTGTGCAGCACCTTTGCCTCTTTCTTCAGTAGAAGGCATCGTTCCTCGACCTCTTCCTGCAGTTACTCTGGCTTGCCCCTTTCCCCTTGCAGACTCTCTGCCTCGCATAGCATGAGATTTGGTTCGGCAGAGGGTCACAAGGTCCCTGTCACTACTTTCAGCAGCTATGCCTTCCTCGATGTGAATACCACCACTTGCGGCTATTTTGCGAACTCTTTCACCACTGGCATGGCCGCTTCCACTATCTTCTGATTGGGCAGGAGCACTTGATTTTTGAGAGAGGGGATCACTTCTTTGTTTCTTCTTCCTCTCAAAAGTGCGACCCTTCTCAAAACGGTCTCCGGCCATTGCAAGAGCACCTAGAAGCAATGGAATGATCAAAGAATTTGAGGAATAAAAGATTGGACAGGAAAAGCTGAAACTGCAGGTTGATACCGGAGTATCCGGTGAACACCGGATACTCCGGTCGGCCCCGGCAGAAAACCTAACCATCTAGGGTTTGGAGGATATGGCCGACTAGGGATGAAACAAGTTTGGGAATGGGTTCTAGAGGGTACTAGGAACTATTCTACCAAAGGAAAACAACTCTAGACAAGAGCATTGAGAGATCGGGAAGATTGTTGAAAACGGTACCTTAGAGCTCAAATCCTCCGGGGATTTTTAAGAAAGAGAGATTTCCGGAGATTCCCGCCTTGAATCCAGGAGATAATCGTAGCAAGACTTGAAAATCCTTGAGTTCCTCTCAAAATCGCCGGAGAGAAGGTCGTTTGGAGAGAGGACAAGATAATAGATGAAAAGAGGTAACTGTTCGGGCTGGGGAAGAATATAGAATTCTGGAGACACCGGAAACTCCGGTGTAGACCGGAGACTCCGGTCCTGACACTTTTACCGGAGACTCCGGTGAACACCGGACTGTCCGGTAACTGGAAACAGAACAAAATAACGCTGAGTCTGTGAACAGTGTCAGGTCCGGATACTCCGGTGAACACCGGACATTCCGGGACCTGGAGCTGTCACAGCAGATTTTAGAGCTGAATAAAATTTTAGTGGAAGGAGAAAGGTTGGACAAGAGGATTAATTTGTCAAATGTGATCAGCCAACCAAGCATCATTACATAACTATGATCACAAGTTACAAATTTTGATCGGAAGATCAAAAAATCCAAATAGTTTTGAGAAAAACACTCAAAATGCAGTTTTCGCAAACTCTTAACTAGAAAAACTATAAATCTACAACAAGCAAGTGTATACAACAGTTCAAGCCACGTTCCGAGAATCTAGGACATTTAATTCACTTCTCAACTCACAAAACCTTTGCTCATCAAGTGGTTTAGTGAGGATATCGGCTAATTGATTTTCGGTTCTCACATGGCGAATGTCAATATCCCCTTTTGTTGCATGATCTCTCAAGAAATGATGTCTAATATCTATGTGCTTGGTTCTTGAGTGTTGTACGGGATTGTTGGCTATTTTGATGGCACTCTCATTATCACATAAAAGTGGAATTTTGGGAGTTTTGTGTCCATAGTCTCTTAGAGTTTGCTTCATCCATAGGAGTTGAGCACAACATGCTCCCGCGGCAACATATTCGGCTTCGGCAGTGGATAGAGCTACGGAGTTTTGTTTCTTGGATGACCATGATACTAGGGACCTACCCAAGAATTGGCAAGTACCCGAAGTACTCTTCCTATCCACCTTACAACCGGCATAATCGGAGTCCGAATAGCCGATGAGGTCAAAGGATGACCCTTTTGGATACCAAAGCCCAAGGTATGGAGTATGAACTAAATATCGAAGAATCCTCTTAACGGCCATCAAATGGCACTCTTTGGGAGCGGCTTGAAATCTTGCACACATGCACACACTAAGCATAATATCGGGCCTAGATGCACATAAATAAAGCAAGGATCCAATTATGGAGCGATATACCTTTTGATCCACACCTTTACCTTCTCCATTGAGGTCAAGATGTCCATTAGCTTGCATGGGCGTTTTGATTGGTTTGGCATTCTCCATGTCAAATTTCTTGAGCATATCTTTGATGTACTTGGTTTGGCAAATGAAGGTTCCTTCCTTGAGTTGCTTGATTTGAAAACCGAGAAAGAACTTCAATTCTCCCATCATGGACATCTCAAACCTTCTTGTCATGATCCTACTAAAATCTTCACAAAATTGTTGATTAGTAGAACCAAATATAATGTCATCGACATATATTTGACAAACAAATAAATCATTATCAATATTCTTAGTAAAGAGAGTGGAGTCGGCTTTGCCTATTTCAAAGCCCTTTTTGACAAGAAAATCCCTAAGGCATTCATACCATGCTCTAGGGGCTTGTTTTAGCCCATAAAGCGCCTTATGGAGTCTAAAGACATACTCGGGATGTTTGGGATCTTCAAAGCCGGGCGGTTGCTCCACATATACCAATTCGGAGATTGGTCCATTTAGAAATGCGCTCTTCACGTCCATTTGATATAACTTGAAATCATGGTGAGTAGCATAGGCTAATAAAATACGAATTGATTCTAGCCTAGCTACGGGAGCGTATGTCTCACCAAAATCCAAACCTTCGATTTGAGTGAATCCTTGAGCAACCAAACGAGCTTTGTTCCTTGTTACTATCCCATTTTCATCTTGTTTGTTGCGAAACACCCATTTTGTCCCAATCACATTTTGTTTTGGCCTTTCCACCAAGGACCAAACTTCATTTCTTTTAAAATTATTCAATTCTTCTTGCATAGCCATTATCCAATCCGGATCTTCAAGCGCTTCTTCTACCTTCAAAGGTTCCAAAGAGGAAACAAAAGAGTAAAATTCACAAAAGTTTGCAATTCTTGAACGAGTAGTTACCCCCTTTTGTATATCACCAAGGATGTTGTCCACGGGGTGATCTCTTTGGATACTTTGATGAACACGTGGATGTGGCACTTGAGATTGATGTTGGATGTCTTCCACTTCATTATTCAAGAACTTGTTCGGATCTTCATGGTCTTGATGTTGATCTTGTGATCTCTTGTCGTCTTGATCTTGGATTGACATTGATGGTTCAGCTTGCATTGAAGAAGATGGTTGATCCCTATCAATTTGAGTTTCTTGAGTCTTTTCTTGTTCTAGGGGCTTGATTTCGCCAATTGCCATCTTCTTGATTGCTTCGCTTGGTATTTCTTCATTTCCTAAGACATTTGTATCGACTTGCTCCACTTGGGAGCCATTAGATTCATCGAATGTTACGTCTCTCGCAATTTCAACACATCCGGTGGTTTTGTTGAAAATGCGGTAGGCGTAAGCATTTGAACCATAACCAAGCATAAACCCTTCATCTACTTTTGGAGCAAATTTTGAACTTCTAGATTTCTTGTTTAGAATAAAGCATTTGCTACCAAATACCTTAAAATAGGAAATATTTGGCTTGTTACCGGTTAGAAGCTCGTATGAGGTTTTGTTCAACAACTTGTGTAAATATAACCGGTTAATGGCATGGCATGCGGTGTTGATTGCTTCCGCCCAAAATTGATCCGATACTTTGTATTCATCAAGCATTGTTCTTGCGGATTCAATTAGAGTCCTATTCTTCCTTTCGACCACTCCATTTTGTTGAGGGGAGTATGGAGCCGAGAACTCATGCTTGATTCCTTCTTCATCAAGAAACTCTTCAACTTGTATGTTCTTGAATTCGCTTCCATTGTCGCTTCTAACTCTCTTGATCTTTACTTCGAATTCATTTTGTGCTCTTCTCACAAACTTCTTGAGAATGGCTTGAGTTTCGCTTTTATCATGCAAGAAGAATACCCAAGTGAAACGTGAAAAGTCATCAACAATAACTAGGCCATATTTGTTACCTCCGATGCTTATATAAGTGATTGGCCCAAATAAGTCCATGTGAAGAAGTTCCAATGGTCTTGAGGTGGTCATCACATTTTTCAAGGGATGAGATGCTCCAACTTGCTTTCCTGCTTGGCATGCACTACAAACTCTATTTTTCTCAAAGGTCACATTCGTTAGTCCTAGAATGTGTTCACCCCTTTGAAGTTTGGACAAATTCCTCATGCCAACATGAGCAAGTCGGCGATGCCAAAGCCAACCCATGCTAGACTTAGCCATCAAGCAAGTCTTAGGCATCACTCCATCCGTTGAAAAATCAACAAGATAGAGTTTACCCTTCAACTTGCCCGTGAAGGCTATAGAGGCGTCCTCCCTTCTAGAGACAATCACACCCTCATTTGTAAAAAGACAATTGTAACCAATTTCACATAATTGAGATACGGATAATAAGTTGTAATTGAGTGATTTTACTAGTAAGACATTTGAAATGGAAGTATCATTTGAGATAGCAATTTTACCTAGTCCCATTACCTCTCCTTTTCCATTATCACCAAAAATGATGTTTTCATGAGGTCCTCCATTTTCTTCAAAGGAGAAGAACATACTCTTTTCTCCGGTCATATGATTTGTACAACCGCTATCAATGACCCAACTTGATCCGCCGGAGGAGTATGCCTACAAAACAAAGTTATGCCTTTATTTTAGGTACCCAAATTTGTTTGGGTCCTTTAGCGTTAGTCACAAGCACTTTTGGCACCCACACATTCCTTTTCACAATTCTATCTCTTGTGCGGGGACCAACATAGAGAGCAACCACTTTACCATGGTGGTCTCTCTTTAGCATGTATGAAGCATAAAAGGAACATTGGGGGGCATAAGCCTTCGGTTGCCTTGTTTGAGTAGGTTGATCAACTTGTTTGCCTCCTTTGACAAACTTGAGGCATTCCACTCCATTCAATACCACACGATCATTTGGCTTGCTTGTATATTGGTCAAAACCGAGACCTCTCTTTTGCTTATTATCTTTGGCTTGGATAGTCTTGTAAAGTGCATCCTTTGACTTATAAGTTTTGATGCACCCATATTTGACCAAAGCATTTAGCCTCTCATTTTCCTTTTGTAATGCTTGCAAGGATTCAATATTAGTTGTACAAGCATTTATTTCAAGGTTAGAACAACGAGAACATCCATTGCTAGTAGATGCATTAGATAGTAAAATTGCTTCACTAGAGTTA
The DNA here is from genome assembly GCF_958298935.1 of Phragmites australis. NCBI lineage: Eukaryota > Viridiplantae > Streptophyta > Magnoliopsida > Poales > Poaceae > Phragmites > Phragmites australis. The sequence goes on along the minus strand of NC_084930.1, from coordinate 34,536,871 downwards.
GAGGAGCCTTTCTTAAGAATATCAATTTGTGTTTCAAGAGTTCTATAATTTTCATTTAAACAAGATACTTTCTCTAGAAGCACGAAATTGTTACTCTTAAGATCGGCAATTGAGGAATTTGCTAAATCACAATCTTTAGACAATTTCTCAACTTTTTCTTTCTCTTTAGCAATGAGCTCCTCGAGTTCAAGGTTTCTCTCCTTTTCAAGGATGAGCAAGTCTTCTTGCCTCTCAAGGGTCTCTTCATGACTATCTATTGTATCCATTAGCTCCTTTATTTTAGCCATGACATTTTTATTCAAACCTTTGAACAAATTGTCACAATCACTATCATACTCACTATCACTATCTAGGAGTTTGGATTGAGATTTTACCTTGCGGTTCTTGGCCATGAAGCATTTTGGGGAGTCTCCATCATCATCATCATCATCATCATCATCATCACTCATTAAGAGTGATTTTCTTGGTGTAAGCTCATGAAGAGCAATGGTGGCGACTCCTTCATTATCGGAGTCCGAGTCGGAGTTGGAATCCCACTCTTCTCCAATATGTGCTTGACCCGAATATTTCTTCTTGTATATCTTGTTCTTGTCTTTCTTGTATGACTTGACTTTATTGTCTTCTTTGTCCTTTCCCTTCTTCTTGTTCGGACAATCGGCTATAAAGTGACCAATTTCGCCACATTCATAGCATGCCCTTCTTGATGTTCTTTTCTTGGGCATGTCTCTCTTGTACTTTGAATAGCCTCCTTTTCTCATGAATTTCTTGAACCTCTTCACAAAGAATGCCATTTCTTCATCTTCGGAGCTTTCATCATCACTTGTGCTTGATTCTTGAACTTGCTTGCTCTTGCTTGCCTTGAATGCAATTTCTTTATGCCTTGAGGTTGAGCTTTGTTTAGCATGAATCTTCACTTCATTTGCTTCTTCTTCCATAAGCTCATGAGCAAGAATCCTTCCAAGCACATCACTTGGTGTGAGTCTCTTGTAATCTCTTCTCTCGCGGAGAAGCGTCACCAAAGTGGGATTTCTAGGAGCAAATGCCCTAAGAAGTCTCTTGACCACTTTGTGATCATCAATGTCCTCGCTTCCAAGTCCTCTTAGCTTGTTCACAAGCACCATCATCCGATCATACATTGCTTGAGGAGTTTCATGATCCTCCATCACAAATCTTCCTAGCTTTCCCTCAAGCAATTCTATTTTAGATTCTCTCACACTTGTAGTCCCTTCATGAGCAACTTGAAGTGTGTCCCAAATTTGCTTAGCTTCCTCAAGTCCATCTACTTTGTTGAATTCCTCCGGACTCAAGGCACTAAGCAACACACTTGTAGCTTGAGCATTGCGATGCATATTTTGTTCTTCACTTGAGGTGAGCTCTTGGTCTTCCTCCGGCAGCTCAAAACCTGTGCAAACAATCTTCCAAATACTTGGATGAAGGGAAATCAAGTGCATTTTCATTTTGTGCCTCCAAGCGGCATAATGTGTACCATCGAAGAATGGCGCACGTCCGGAAGGCACGGAAATGTAATTGCTAGAAGAATTCAAACGATCATAATTGAAAGGAACTTCACTTCCCTTTCCTTTACCATTACCATCATCACTTCTTGATGGATCATTTTTCGGACCCCTCGGACTTCCGGATGTCGACATGATAATTCCCTCCAAGCGGTGAAGCCTTGTAGGAGGTTAGGCTCTGATACCAATTGAAAGTGCCTAGAGGGGGGGTGAATAGGCTTTTCTGAAATTTAAAACTAAAAACAGCGGATTAAACTGCCGGATACTCCGGTGAAGTCCGGATACTCCGGTATGGTCCGGAGTATCCGGTCTAGTCCGGAGACTCCGGCCTGACAGGAAATTTCAGAATAAATTTGAACTAAAGGCCACAGCTAGATTCTAAGAGTTGCACTAGGTCAAGTAGATATTACCAAGCTAGAATAACAATTAAAACTAGCAAGATTGATACTATAGCAATTTAAATGACAAATTACCAAATGCACGCGATCAAGTAAGTTTCACAAGTAAGAACACGAGAATATATCCCGGAGTTCGGCCACCTCACAAAGAAGTGCCTACGTCTCCGTTGAGGAGCTCACAAAGAGCCGGGTCTTCTCCAACCCTATCCTCTTCTAGCGACCACAAAGATCAAGCTAGAAATTCTTACTCAATATGAAGATGCTTACAAACTTCCCGAGGCACACCACAAGTTTTGGGTGCTCTTCGGGCGACTCCTTTCCTTCTAGAAACCCAAAGCTTCAAAGGAGATGATCGCAGTAAATGCTCAATGAAGAACTAAATGCTCAAGTGGCTTGAACTCTCTCCAAAACCACACTCTCAAATTTTTGCAAATTTGGCTCTAGAGATGATTGGAGAGGCTTTGAATGCTCTTAAAGTGCTCAAGAGATCTCAAGGAAACCAGTCACAGCCAAAAACTCAATGCTATGGAGAGAGGGGGCATTTATAGCACTCTCTCACAGACTAGCCGTTACTGTTTTTGTCAGAGCTTACCGGAGTATCCGGTGTACACCGGAGTCTCCGGTCCTAAATCCAAAACGGCGTCAGAACGGTCACCGAACGTGTCAGAACTAGCCGTTACAGTTCTGTTTAATTGCCGGAGTCTCCGGTGAACACCGGAGTCTCCGGTCCTGACAGATTTTCCAAAAAGATTAAGTCCGGAGACAAGCCGGACTCTCCGGCAACTTCAGGTACCGGAGTATCCGGTGAACACCGGAGACTCCGGTCTTTTCAAATAAAAACAAAAAGATTAAAGGCTAACCGAGAGCCTCTGCCGGAGTCTACCTCGGAGACTCCGACTGCCACCAAAACATATTACCGGAGTATCCGGTGAACACCGGAGACTCCGGTCCTTTTTTTTATTAAAAAGATTAAAAGCTAACCGAGAGCCTCTGCCGGAGTCTACCTCGGAGACTCCGATTGCTACCGAAACATTTTACCGGAGTATCCGGTAAACACCGGAGACTCCGGTCTTTTCTGTTAAAGAAGGACCAGAAGCCGAGACTCTCTGCCGGAGACTAGCACGGAGACTCCGGTCTTGCGCTGAGTACCGGAGTATCCGGTGATCACCGGAGACTCCGGACTCAGAGAATTTTCAGAAAGAGTTTCGTGTCCGTGAGTGAATGTGTCTCTCAATTAGGTGATTCTAAAGGTTCTCTTGAGCATTGAGACACTAATCAAGCAAAATAAAAACATCCCTCTAGGAAAAAATCTATCCTAGACTCAAATTCAAAAGTGAAAAGAATTTAAGACCTATTTAATAGCCTTCGATGAATCTTCAATTGTTTCGACGGGCGACAAACGTCACTTGCCTTCACAACTAATGCTCATGCCTGTTCAATACTTACAAAGCACGTTAGTTCTTTAATCGTTTTGTCATTAATAAGCCAAAACCCACTTAGGGGGCCTAGATGCACTTTCACGAGTATTTCAGATACCTGCTCTCCCGATTGCCGGTGCACGCCGACGCTAGGATGGAGTAGACTACAACGGCAACACAACAGAAAGAGAAATAGACAAAACTCTAGCTCTTATATAGACTCACGTAATAAGAGCGTTCTTAATTTTAAAATCACTCTCAATTAGCAGACTATATTGTTTTTTTTACCCAATGAGATAAAGATCCTTGCATATTATTTATATATATATATATATATATATATATATATATATATATATATTTCTACCTCTATCTCTATTAGTAATATGGTACTAATAGATAATAGACCTTAACATAGGTCATCTCTTCACAATATAGGTCTTTGAGATTTATTAGGAATTATTTAATAAGCTAACCCCAATAATTCTAACATTGTTATCGTGAATTTACTTTTAGGCTTTTGTTTCCTTTGAAAGAAGAGATCGCGGGTTACAGGCAACTCAGATCAATATGCATAATTTGATTTGGATTAGATATGGACCTTGGTGAATATAGTTGTATAAATTAGAGCAGCAACTTTGACTTAAAAGGCAGATGCAGTTCAATTTCTCTTCATATGTTCAACTTGCAATGCACAGTCTGGTCTCCATGGTGTCACGGTGTAGAAATAAACCGACAAGTGCTGTGACCTGAAGCTCCTGTAATCTTAGGATTCAGAATTTATCATATAATCTAAGCTAGGTAGTTAGGAGAAGCCGGGCTCTGTTGCATGGGTGCATGTATCAGTTGACCTCACCTTGCTGAAACCGGGGGCGGCATATGATGGTGTTTACCGCATCCGGTCCTAGAGTGGTAAATTATCAGGAAAATCCAAAATACCACAAATTTTGCGTAGGGGGTTTGAATTTCTCATTGCTGATTTGATATCATCACATAGCGATGTTAATTAGAATTATTCATTCATGGAGCAGGTTTCCTGTGGTGGACAACGAGATGGACACAATATACCGTTATCGATGACTCAATGTGCTTCATTCAGTAACTTGGGTAAATCCTTGTAAACTTGTGCGTGTAGAGCAACTCTTTTCTGTGTTTGCCAAGTCTTTTCAGTGCAAAGCAACTCTTTTCTGTGTTTGCCAAGTCAACTTGATGCTTGTGCCTGTAGATTAAGCAATATCGTTCTGCTGGGAATTGAGATTGACCATTCCTGAACTAATTTGTCTAGGGGCATGTCTGTACTATTGGCGACAACAGCTGTTTATAAATAGCACAGAAGGAATTCAGTCTGTCGTAGGAAACTGTTTGAATCCTGAACCTGTGTGCCTGTGTCTCTACCTGAAAACAAGCACAAGCTACCCGATTATGCTAATCCATACTATCAAGTACCAACAGTGTGAAAGCTGAAATGTTCTTACACAGCTTCTGAGATACCAAAAATATATATATGTGCAACTTGTTATAATTTATATGCTCCGTTTTGGGTTCTGTGCCTTAATGAAATGAATTGTCTGCAGCTATTTCCCTTGTCTACTTATTGTCTTAAATGCTTTTAATGAAATACTAATACCGTGACTTGTAACCACAGGATCAGGAATTCAGGATGATATGGTTGCTTGCAAACTCATTTAATTTGAGCAAACTCTCCATGGGATTATACATTATAATGCCCAAATTAAGCCAACCGGGTAACCTCTTGGCCACCTTTGTGTCACCAATTTTTGCCAGGTAGGATAAAGAAATATCTGTGCGAAAACTACCTTACTTTTATCAGCGATGACTTTCTTTCTTCCGTCTTACAAGTCCAAACAACCGGGAGGTTGCTAAGTACTGAGGGTAACATTTTGTTATTTTATTGAATTTCTTATAGTATTGTGAGTACACGACAGGGATGAGAAAACTTTTATTCTCAAGACACTTGAACTAACAGGCTAATTAATTTCAGGAAAAAAATACCAACCGAACCGTATCCAATGAACAATGCGGATTCATATTCTGATCCCTGAGATCATGCAATCCTACATGAATACGTTACAGATTCAGCCAGTTTTACAAACAGGAACATGACTTGTTTAGGGAGCAGCCAATATAGTCAAAGGCATAGCTGAGAAGCATGGGAAAGCCATGAGCAGTGGCAAGACAATGATGTGCACTGATGGATGGATGGATGGATGGATGCACACATCCATGACTGGCAACAGGTGCCTGATTCCCATTGGGGCACAAGCACAACGAGGAGCTTGAAATGTTCAAGCTGTTTGCTTGAAAGGTCAGTAATGAGCTTGACCAGTGGATTGTGGCTGACCACCCCTGTGATGCTAATTTGGAGGGACAAGCCATTTGCGTAGCTTGGCAAGGGAAGTTTGAGGTGAACTTGACTTGACACATCTATCTACAGCTTGATACTTTATCAAGTTAATGATGCCATTGTCACCTATAGAAAGAACGGAACCAATATGTTTTCGAGAACACTTACCTCTTCATCAACGCCTTAAGCACTCTCACTAAGGAGGAGTTCAGTCTTTAGGTGGTCATTGGCACCAAACTGTCTTAGTGGCTGAGCCGCGCTTTGTATAGCTTGTACATATACGTTTAGATAGCTTTTCTATTTCTTTGCTTTGGTTTTGTTCCCAGATCTGTACTGGCCTTTTTGTTCCTACTAATGAATGAAAATCATCTCTTCTGTTTTATCATCAAAGAAGTTAATAATGCCATTGATCTGTTCTATTGCCAAGAATCTGCTAAAATGACCAAAAATAGATAACAGAATCTGTGTAGAAAAGTGAGGATCCATGGGACGGAGCGAGTATGGTAAAACTGACAAAGAGCAGAAAAAAAAATTCGCCGTTGCCGGGGATCGAACCCGGGTCACCCGCGTGACAGGCGGGAATCTTCTCATTTACTTAGAAATAACTTCAGTTTTGAAACACAAACAACGTCAGCGTCGATCTCTAGACCCACTGTGGTTGTACAGCTTATAATACGAAACCAACGCTTTGAATTAGCACTCTTGAATCTTGACCTAACACGTGAATCCACAACTTCACCAAGAATTCATGCAACTAGAACCCGTCTGAACATGGATTCATATAAACCCCTGGAATACATTATTACCACCATCAAATTATTTGTTCTATGAAAACAAAATTCCTGCAGTACTAAACTTAACAGCTGGAACGATGAACAAATGGCAGGAGGCCTGATCTGTTCTATATCTATGTTTTACATCCACCAATACAACACGTTGAGGCACATAACAGCACACCAAAGAATCATTGGATGGGTGTATACGAGTGCCCCCCAGAAGAAGGGCCGGAACCCTTGTGCTGCTCCTCAGCTGCCATCTTCTCCTTTGTCATTGTCCCAACATCCGTGGCAGCCTTGGCAACTTTGTTGAACGCATTGGTGACCCACGATGCACCAGTGAAGACGTACCTGTTCTTCATGATAGCTGAACCAGCGCTGCTCACCTTCTGTTCAGCAGCGGCGAATGCATACTTGGTCTTGTCAGACACCTGGAACTTCTGATCCATCTCCTTGACCTTCCCACTGACCATGGAAGTGCCCGTAGTGATCTTCTCGCTCAGGCCAATCTTCTTGTCAATGGAGGCCACCTTGGCACCAGCTGTGGATGTGAACCCATGCTTCTCGTCAAATGATTTTGCCTTGCCAATGGCGTCTTTGCCCAGGACGAAACCCTTAGCAAGCATAGTGCTGACAACATCCTCAGCCTTGTGGACAACATTGTCTCCGCCAACTGGGACTCCAGCTCCACTCTGAAAACAGAATATAATGTTCGTTTCAAATTATCTACAAAAATTGACGAACACACACACTGCAATTGTGCTTATCTACTGCCTTTTGCCATTATGAATACAATTCTGGACAAACATGAACCTAGCTCTGCGGCATGAATGTCGCACTAAATGACTCAAAATTTGGTCTGAAGGACCTTAATTCTTAGCAAGGTTGAATGAATTCTAGTTTGATAATTATTGGATATATCTTCAAAATTACTAAATCAAGCAGACCATCCACTGATGGAATGTAAATAGAAAATGTCACAGGTTCTAATTGTCAACTAGAGCTAGGCATGAACATCTATTGCACCTGTTGATGTAAGTTGTAGTTAAGAAGCAGACATATGTCAATGACACAACATGGAGCGAAACGGAAGTGGCATGGTTTCAACAAAGTTAAAGAAAAAAACTAATTTCCCCAAATAAATGCATGCAGACCATGTTTCATTCAGGATACAACCTCACATTACTACATTAGTAATGTAATACAGAAAAGATGAGTATAAAAGATTGAGGCATATCATACCATTCGTGGAGCAGAGGCAGAAGGGGGTGGTTGATATTCTGGAGCAGGTGCGATCATGACAGAAAGATCAACTATTGTGGCACCCTGTGACAACGAAACAGAATGGCATTGATGTAATCTTTCAAGGTGCGCATAACAATATTGCAAGGACAATAAATTCCTATGCAAAATGCAAATGATGCTAAAAAGAATCCCCACTTTCACTTTCTTTCTGGGCAAATCATTTAGTGGTAGGCTGGAAGCTCTATGGTGATCAACCATCATCAGCAAACACAGTGATTAAAAGAGGGGTTTTCTAGTCAGAACTGGTAACAGAAGCTAGATTTATGGAAACAGAAAACATGTCAAATGGATTAATATAGTACGTCATAGCATCTGGAACATCAGACAGCAAGACTTGATATATGGACGTGATGATAAAGAAAGTAGAAGTTCTATTAAAGCCAAAGGAGTGAAGAATAGAGAAAAAGGTAGAGTATAGGAGATTGCAACAACTCCACTAAATCTAACTAAGGCCTTCAATTACTCACCGAAAGAAGAAGTGCAGTCTCTGCACCTTGTTCATCTTTGAAAGTCACATATGCAACTTGAGACCACTCATCACCACTGCCAAAAGAAAAATGGAAACAACCTCATGAGCATGAAGAAAAGGAGCTATATTGCTGGGTACGCTTTGCAAATTTTACGAACCTTTGCACCTCCACGTGTTCAATTTCTCCTGAAAAGGAAAAGAACTCCTTAATGTCTTGTACAGTTGCACTCAAGGAGACATTAGTGACCTTCACAGTCCGCACCTGTAGCAAATAAAACATTTATATGAGTTCCACAATGAGCATTAAATTAAAGGAAATAAAGCAAGGAAGCGACAATTGCAAAAATCAGTGTATAATGGACATGCATAAATAAGCAAAACTTTGAGAAGTTGAGAGAGTATACAAGTTGGGTTTCCCTTGACCTATTGACTGACATAGTTTCAGGTTGATATTTCCACTCATACAGCCGACAGAAGTACATGGTGAATTAAATGAGAATCATTAGCTAGCTAATGTGGAGAAGCTTACACCATGTAAAGATGGTTTTCCTATCATGCCAGTTAAGCTTGGTAAAAATTTAAAAGCTTCTGGTGCTAGTAATCTAGGTTCGTTGAGTAAATAGGCTTATGGCGTTTGATGCACTTATGGAATTACAAAAGCCCAGTGAGCCACCCATATTGATATCGATTTCAGCTTTCATCAGGAAGTAAAGCTTACACCGTGTCTAGTAAAGCCTAATAACAAACCAGCTATTTTGCCCTAATTTAAACATGCTTATTATGGTGAGATATCTAATATCAGCATAAACCGATGACGTACAGCTTATTTCGTAGAGCGGCATGCTACCGTTAAACCAAAAGAACTAGATAAGGATAAATGCATAAGGTAGTTGAAACACCATACGCGACCAGGCATTGATTCAAGGCACTATATTAGATATTGCAAGCCTAAATTGCTAGCAAATAGCCTCCGCTGTGGCCTATCTTCTTACTTCTATGCATGCTTCTGCACCGCCTAATAAACTCGAAGCCCTAGAATCTGGGATATCAGCTAGCACGGTAGTCCTATTTCCGGGTACCCTCTTCATCTATTCCACAACAATTCACATCCATGAGTACGGGTTCCATGATCTCGAGTTGCAAAGGGAGAGGTACACCGCTGCACGCACGCATGCTTCCTTGCTTATATGCTCCAGCTCCACCGATTTGCGCGTGGAGATGGCAACGAATGAATAAGAATACTCCAATCACGCCCAGATCCAACCAAACCCTAACCCTAACCCGCAGCAAAGCTTATCCCACGAAATTGCAGCAGCAAGGCACGAGGAACTCAAGCCGTGGGAGGCGATTGGCTAGACAAAGCCAGACGAACACCACGGCGTCACGCTCCGGCACGGCCGGATCCAGCACCACCAGCTACCCAAAAGGATTTAGAGAGAGAGAGCAGCAGCAGCATTCACCGGCCCCTCCACTGGCACCTCCACTGCCGCCATCGACATGGTCGAGTACCCTGATTAGATGGTGATAAAGCAGTAGATTAGCGCTGCTGATCGGAGGCTTAATGGTGGACGAAGCCAAGGGAATGGAATGGAGGAAGACGACTTGGGTGGGGATTGAAATGGCAACGAAGAAGCCAAAAGACAAAAACCCCACTCCCTGCTTATTGAAAAAGCAAACATTTTCCAAAAAAAATTAAAAAAAAACCCTAGATTTCCTGACTTTCCTCCCTTCTCCTTTCCTACGTGGAAATTTGCGTTAAGATCGTTAAAGTATTGTCACTAACGACCTCAAGTTTTGAAAAGCTTTTTTTACTGTAGTTGGTTGATTAATCTATGAGTACATCTTATTGACCAAGTTAGCTTTCCGTTGACTGTGACTTAATTTACTCCGGTTTTCTTCTATTATATCTTCTTCTTATTGTATTGTTTAGTTGATTAGTCTATGAGTCAAGGAAAAAGTAGTTTGGTCACTTGATAAAATGCTAGTATAAAGATAGAAAAGGATCTAAAAAAAGTTGGAAAATATACAAGTCGTTCATCTCCTTACAAGAAATTAAGACAACAATGTAACTCGTTTCTTTGTGATCTTCCTGGAAAGAAGCCGAAGTTGACTTGATCCATGGAACGCTGGAGAGATCCCAGAGATGTGGAAAATTGGGAAATGAGAGTGGAAACCAAACAACTCAAGGTTTCAAGTCAAAGCATTCTTCAGGATGCAAGATTGCCACCAACGCGATGTGTGGTTATTGAGTTCTGTTTTACAGGCTCAGAGCTGGAATGGAAGGGTTGATGCCTAAACCTGTCACTGCAACCATGCCCTAAGGCTGAAAGATTCAAAAGCGGCATCCCAGTTCACATCCAGCCTACAACTCGAGCCAAGTTGTGATGACAGATCAACTCAGAATCATAATCCCTCGCTAATTCCATGAGGCATCCAATCCCCACCATTTTATTTTCACAATGCATCACCTTATTTAGCTTCATTACCCTGCACAGTTTGCAAATATTCTACAAAACTGTGGCTCAGAGTAGTTGCCAAGAATTTTGTACACAGGGGGGGTGAGAATGTAAAATGTCATATATAAAACCCCTCCAGAAAAATCATACAACCAACATCGGGTAATAGCATGAGCAGATTTTAAGTTTCTGCCATTTGTGCAATCTGGAAAAGCATGGTGCTGTAGTTAGGTTTTCAAAGATCAGAGATGCATTTCCCGCTGATGAAATCAACCACTTTGGTAACAGCTTGGTCAAGTGCTGCCGTCACGGCAACCAGGTTTTGCAGAAACTCCTCCGCCGTTGGCTTCTCCCCATCAACGATATCAGTAACAGCTTTCACAAAGATTGCTGGTGTTGAGAACATGTCGGCAACGTATGCCACCGCTGCTCCCTGCGAAGGTAAATAAGGGAAACAAAAACTAGCATACTGTTAGCAAGTGAAAACGAAGCAGGCAAAGAAGATAAGAGCAACGCAGCAGCTGCCTTCTGAACTTCATACTGAATACCAGTACACTCAATGCAATTGCTTCATGCTGTTCAATAAATTTTCCACTGCCTATTAACTTTAAAGATATCAGCTAACAACTAAACCATGGTCTGTGCCTGCCTATTTCAACCATATAACTACCACAGATGTAAGGTTTCTAAAAATGGTCCTAGAATAAATGAAGGATGCTTTTCAACAGAGGAAGTAAGGTTTGCGTAGCTCCGTTTTCTTGCTGTTAGCATGTATTCATAAGCTGACTGCTTGATGAGAAGTGCATACCTCCATATCCTTGATGGTAGCATCATTCCTCAGTATTGCTGCCTCATCCTGGGGAGACATATCCAGAGAGTCACCAGTTGACAACTTGCCAACCTGAAATAAAGCAAGTGATGTTTGAGAAGTAAGTAATACAAGTCCTGTTGAGGTTGTCCATAAATTGCTACAAATTTCCCACTGAAACCTACAAAATTATCTCAGAAATTATACTGATCCAAAGGAAATAGCAACAGGCATACGTTAACGTGTAAGAAAATTCTTCAGCACGTTGGCAGCTGCAGATAGCTACAGATTACCTTCAAATTGAGTTCCTTCAAGATATTAGGGGTTGCAAGTGTTTTTCGTGCTCCAACTCCGTACATGTCAAAAACCTGTGCATATATACCAAGAAGTTCATATCATTATATCAATATAACTGAAGTTTGAAAAGAGAATGGAAAAAGAACAATAATAGCTAGATAAGAAATCGCATTAAAATAAAAAGAATTATATAATTCTAGCCGCAATATTGAACAAGCGATATACATGGTAAATCTAAATCATTAGTCATAATGGTACCGGGGGGGGGGGCGCAAGGAAACCCTGATTACTGATTAGTAAGAGGGAAAAAAAGATTGAATAAGGAATATTCATTAGATAAAACTAATTATGTAGTGTTGGCACATAAATGACTTGCTAATTGCTAACTATAATGGATAAAATGGATGTAACCCCCCACAACACATATACTAGAAATGTGAGACAAGACTCACAGGTATTGGTATTCTCCTGTCATGGAATGCAACATCTGATGCTAGGAAGACATCTCCAATGCTTGCTCCTTTGGCCTACAACACAAGCAATCAGATTGTCAAACAGAGAATATAGAAGGCAAACATTGGCAAAGATATAGTACAAGTACATAGATGGTGGCACCAAACATGTGATGCAGTCAAACCCTACCTTGAAGCCACCAGCAGTGCCAGCATTAATGATAAGGTCCGGCTTAAATGTTTGAATGGATGCATAAGTCACAAGAGCTGCCGATACCGTACCAACACTGTCCACTCCTGGGAAAAAAAAAACAGTTCCTGGTTAGAAATTAAGCTGATTGATGGAGAACTATCTCAAAGAGAATAACATTACTACAACCTTGTAAAAGGCATACTAAGAATGCATCTCGACAACCAACCGGTGAAACCAGCACATGAATCAGAACTTACCGAGAGCAGGATCTTTTCCAGGCCAAACTAGGTCAATGTGGAGGCCTTTGTAGTTGCCGTGATATCTAATCCAAGGGGCACATTTAGGAAACCTGCAAGATCCATATAGCAAATAACAGTGTTAGCTTGAGGATGTCATGCAAGTTGCTGTGGAATCATAAAAATGGATGCCATCCTAGCCAATTTTACACTAAAAAGGGTACAGTTCCATAAAAAAAGTTTGCCTTTCTTGAACATAATAGCATAGTGGTTAATTGTTCAGTGAACCTGCCAAACAAAGGCTGGAAATCAATTCCTAATTCATTACTCGTTTCAGTATCGCAATAACAGTTTCCATAGCCACCTGCCTGCTATTGATTTGAAATCCCTAATTCAATGGGCTGGTAAACCGTTGTGCACACACAGATCATGAGATGGAAGCAGAACGAACGACAAGTAAAAGTGGGTAAAGGAGAAGGCACCAACATGGATTCGCCGGCGGCCGCCTCGACGAGCTTGAGCTTGGTGACGAGCGGCATCGCCTCCGTCTGCATCGCTGGAGAAAAAGGCAACACCAGCAGAGTGAGCGAAGCGAGGAGCCGGCCTTACGATGGAGTGGAAGCGGCGGAGGCTTGAAAGGGGGGATTACCTATGACGATGAGGACCTTGGAGATCTCGGCAGGCCCGGCGGCGGGCGGCTGGTCGGACGGTGGTGGAGCCATGGCGTGAACCCTAGCGAGCGGATGGATCGGGGTGGGGCTCGTGCTGAACCGAACCGAATGGAATGGAATAGAATCGTGCAGCAGACGCGAACCGGACGGTTTCTTCTTATTCCAATCATTCATCTGGTCCGGTGGGGTGGCGTGATTAGCGCCGGCTGCCAACTGCGGGCCAGGATGGTGATGCACGGGCCCCGAATTTCCCTCCAAGACTAAATTTTAAGTGTGTATTTTTTTTCATTTCGTATTGAAAGCGTTGTCCATCAACATCCTTCTCTCTTGTTTCTCAACCCTCGTCAGATCATCACAATAATCAGATTGGTTGTCATAGCGAGTGCGGCTTAATATGTTATAGGAGTTATGCCCGCATGGGCTCGTGGTCATGATCGAGGAGGCTAACTCTGAGGACCTGAGACGCGGCTAGCATTTGCTGCTGAAGATCTGGCTTGATGTCGCCAAACAGATGCCTATAGCATCAGATTAGGAGGATTGTCACTATCCTTGACGGCGAAGCTGAAGCCTCATCCTTTGGCACTGACGGCGACCACAAGCTCTTCATCCGTGGCAATCAATGTGCCTCTACGTTGAGGATTAGGCATTCGCTGTTGGAGGTCTAGCTCGGTGTCGCCAAACAGACATCCATAGCACAAGCTCGAGATAAGCAATATTGTATCTTTTCACAATTATTTTTTTACTTATCATAAGCAATTCTTTTATGCTTACCGAGTATCACATGCTCATCAAACCTCAGCACCTCCACGGTGCTCCTCTGTCATATTGATCCATCCCCGCGGCAGCTGCACACGCAGATCTGTCTCACACTCGTCATGCTTGTGCTCCACGACGAGTTCTTTTTCGTATGGATGCTGCACTTGTCTGGAATGAGTACGTATAGGTTCTCCTTATCATGCTTAAGTTCACCATGCACAAAAGGAGGTCAAGTAGAACAGGGTGAGTATGTAACAACTTACTTTATCAGGTTGTATGTATTTGCTTGCGAACGTGTAACAAATTGCTTCTAGTTTTCTACCGATTTGCTCAATTGTTTTTGAATTTTGCACAACTTGCTCCCAAACTAGAATTGATCGCAGTATGCAACAACTTGCTTTTCTAAACATGGGAGCAAATTGATTTGATGTTTGCCTTGACATGTTTACTAAATTGCCTTTTATATTCATACTGATTTGCTTACATTTTTTAACAAAGTTCACAACTGTGTTTATGTTCTATACATCCTTGAATTGGGTTCTTTTACTGCTCCCCTATCTAATGAATCAACCGGATTCGGTGAATACATCTAATGATCTCCGGTGAATCCATGTGACACATGCGGGGCAGGAGAAGTGGAATGCGGGCTCCCACGAGAAGGGTGCCTAATTTGTCTAGTTGACCTAATTTGGAGGACACATAATCAAGTAGATTCCTAATTATGATGTACAGGCGGACGGGCAGTAGCATGCCGTGCATGGGTTAGCCTTGTCCTTAAAAAATATTTAAAAATCCTCTTTGATCAGTTCCCGTCTAAGCTGAAGATGAGATGCTTTCAGATACAAATTGACAACTACATTATGTGCATAATTTCCCTGTTCTTGGATAATAGTTTAAAAAACGGGGTCCACATCCCAGAAAAGCAAAAAATAAAACCATGCCAGTCTAATCTGTTGCCTCAGAAGAAATAAACCCACGAGAAAAATAACATACTACTTACTCTCAAACAGAAAACAAAGAGATTGACTCACAAACCAAGTTACAGATTACAGGTCCCTGGAATCTGATTACCTCTCAATCCAGTATTCTAGCGAGGGGAAAAAAACTGTGCACTGCTGACTCAAAATGCCCCTGAGTAAAGTTGAATCAAATTGGCGAATTTGATCGGTGCTTTAAGAAATATGTGAAGATTTTCTATGTTACAATTACAACTTACATTAATAGAATCTGATCCCACCAGTTGCAGGCAGAAACATCTGGTCTAGAAATAGAAGATAATTTCTAAGCACAACTTCGAAGTAGTTTGCAGCTTTGCACATAATTTAGCATCAACCTTATAACACTTCAAACCACCCCTTACCATGATCTCCGGTATTCCTGACTATTTCAGAAGTTCAAATCATTAAAAGAGTCATCGGCAGGACTAAGCTGAATATGACCAGCTCCAATAAATCCAGGATCTAGATCCCTACTAAACAGGGTCATAGAGTGGGTGAGTTTATGGAAGAAGTTTTCTGACTACCTGTTTATTCAGCATTGTTCAAAATCGCAGAGCAACTTTAAGGTGAGAGATACAAACTATATATCTTATCAGTAGCATAACGAATACACGTTTGATAATGACAATCACTGCATACTAATTGTGAAATTTCTTCAGGTAAAACTTGAAAGATGCAATGATAGTTTCTGCTTACCGACAACTCCACAAGTTGTCTATGGGCTTAAAGGATCATCAGCCAACATGTTTCTAGACAACGCAGAATACAAGAAGTTCCTTTTCAGAGGATTTGGGGTATCTACAGTAGATGAGGAGAGCGCAGCAGTGGTCATGGTGAGTTTTAGTATATCATATGTCTCCTAGTTTTCATTGATATGTCTGCCAATATTAGCAATCCATCATTTTAAGACAGTCATGGAACTTACGATAGTGCTGCGATTCTTGAAGAGTGATGGCGGGAGGGAGAGGGAAGGGGGGGGGGGAGATTTTCGTCACTGTATCTGAGATTTTCATTACTGGCCAATCAAAAAGATTGTTTCGTCAGGAAAACTGTCATCACATACACTAACCTGTCCATTGAAACAGTAAGTTGGGGAAAGAGTCAAAAGACAGGTACACAAAGTGCCACGGCATTAAAATTAAGAAAGAAAATGCTGAGCTGTGGAAAAGATGGCGATGAGGACATGCATTGACCATGAAAAGATGATGCCAAGAAAATGCACGACGCGGTGGTTGTCTTTGCTCCCCTCCTGCCTGGAGGTCTTCCAAGCAAGCGCGTCGTTGTTCTCCAGGACCTTGAGGCTCGGAGCTGCCTTTCGCTCCGTCATCCTTCCAGCCAACGATCTTCATTCAAACAAGTATATAGGGATAGGGGCCTCGGAATTCACTACGAAGTCGGTGTATTCTCAAGGCTAGAAGGGACACGAAGACAAGAGTGATGACGTGTGCAAGTGTATGATTTCTATTGCATTATGCTCGCAACCTGTCGCCCTACAGGTGGGCAAAAAGGATGATGTAAATTCTTGGCCATTGCTTTGGGCGATTCATTCTGAAGTCGCCAACTGTAGTCAGGTTGAGTTTCCTGTATGCATGTGGGCCGGGCCAATTTCGATATGCGGCCGTGAGCCTCATCCGGCCCAATCGCGCCTCGGAACGCCGTAGGCCAACCCGACCGGGTGCATGTTCCCGTGTGGGCCCCGCCTGCCTACGTTGTCGCTGCGCGTGGGATCCACACGGCACCGGGAATTATTTTTGAACCATCACCGGCCGGAAAAATTGTCCCATGCATGCAACGCAAGCGAACGCGGGCGTTTTCTTGTCCGTGCTGTGGCTGCTGCTGACAGGTACTCCAACTTCCCAACACGCATTCCAATCGTCATCAAGCGATTAGCGATAGATACATTTGTTAAAGAAATTAGGAGTTTTACAACCAATGTGGATATGTTTTGATTTTTTGATATATATATATATATATGACACCTATTCTATACTCCTAGGAGTATGTACTCCCACATGCAATATACCACTTAAACAAACACTTTATACTCTTTTATCATTTTTAGTATACTCTAATACTAATTCTAAGATACTCCAATATGAGTTGTATGAAAAAAAAATTCAATGTTAGCCTTTCATTTTTGCTATATACTCTTTTTTATACATAAAAGAAGTATATACGCAAATTAAGATAAAAATCATGGAATTTCATAAAAAATTTCGTGGGATTTGTATTGTAGTATCTTATAATTACTAATGAAGTATATTTAAAGTGATAAAGAAGTATAACTCATGTGTAAAAGTGGTATATGAGAGGTGGGAGTACATACACCCAGGAGTACATACTAGTTTTCCTATATATATATATATATATATCACGGGACATAACCCCTTATTGTAAACGCAGATGAATAAAGAGAAAAAAAATCTCTTATATTATATCTTCTTTTTTGATTGTTTATCGCTAGAATCACTAGACTGCACACGATAGCAAAGGTTTCTCAACAGCAACACGTTATCAACAGGAAATTTTACCAAAGATCAAGCTAGAGAATCAAATCGTCTTGCTCGTAAGAATTAAAAGTTACAATCGGATCGGTATTTATTCTTGCATCTATTGTTTTCCTTCAGATCTGTACATCGTAGCAACGAACAGTAGCGTGAATAGCATCAGCATAGCATCGTCGAATCTGTACACGACGTAGAACTGATGAGAACCGCAGCCACCGCCACGCCACCGACCGAAATCCGGTGACCAACCCTATACACAAGAACGCAGTGGCTCAAAGGCCACCACCATATATCAAGAAAAAAATATATATAGCACACCGTAGGCATGGAGGCCACCTCCTCTGCGTCGCTCGAAGCGACGCCACCACATCTGCGCCACCCAAAGCAGCACCACCGTCGACCACGTCGTTACATCCCCGTATGCGCCTCTGTCGCCGACCATGTGTGTCGGTGTACCAGGAACCGGGGGTCCCCGAATCCCGAGGCCAGGCCAGCAATACGCCACATGGTGCCATCCCGCGGAGTCTCCTCCGCAAGGTAAAAGAGATCAAGTCCCGGGAGAGGACGCTCGGGGCCACAGTCGGTGGTCCCCGAGTACCCCAGTTCCCCGATGGTACACGAAGTCTAAGTGCCGGAAAGAAAGTGCCCGGGGCTGCGTGCGGTGGCTCCCGAGCACCCGAGTCCCCCGACGACCAGGAAGGCTAAGTACCGGGAGAAATGTGCCCGGGGCCGCAAGCGGTGGCTCCCTCGGCGCCCAAGTATCCCGAGGACCCACGAAGGAAGTTCCGGGAGAGAGTGCTCAGGGCTGTGTGCAGCAGCCCCCGAGCACTCGGCCCCCTGAGGATCCGTACAAGTGTGCCTGGGAGAGAGTGCTCGGGGAGGTGAACAATACCCCCGAGCACTCGGTTCCCCGAGGATCAAGAAAGGGCATTCTCCGGAGAGAGTGCTCGGGGAGGTGTACAGTGACCCCCGAGCACTCGATTCCCCGACGACCCAGAGAGCCCCCTGACAGTGGCCCCCGAGGGGCCCACCGATGAGGTGTCAGCCAGTCAAAGGCCCAAGACCGCATTTAAAGAGCGCGCGTGGCCTGTCACCTCCAACTGCTCCCGCTGCGCTCGGTGTCAGCCCCCGAGCACTCGGCCCCCTGAGGATCCGTACAAGTGTGCCTGGGAGAGAGTGCTCGGGGAGGTGAACAATACCCCCGAGCACTCGGTTCCCCGATGATCAAGAAAGGGCATTCTCCGGAGAGAGTGCTCGGGGAGGTGTACAGTGACCCCCGAGCACTCGGTTCCCCGACGACCCAGAGAGCCCCCTGACAGTGGCCCCCGAGGGGCCCACCGATGAGGTGTCAGCCAGTCAAAGGCCCAAGACCGCATTTAAAGAGCGCGCGTGGCCTATCACCTCCAACTACTCCCGCCGCGCTCGGTGTCAGTTCCTGTCACGTTCTGGCAGAAGGGCGCGGGGTTCTGGCAGAAGGGCATGGGGTCATTGAATGCACGGGTCCCATCCCGTGCCATCCGGCCCGTCTCGGGATAACGTCATAAGGGCCGAGGCGTTCCGTCTGTCGCGCTGCTGTGGTAGGGGAACAAGACAGGGCGGGCACGC